>NW_013666914.1:92296-103847 GCF_000517525.1 Limulus polyphemus
GTGCGGACCATTTTCATTTATATAGTGCTCTGTGAACACAAATTAGTTAGCATAAATCAGTTAAATGACGAAAAATTAGGTGTCTATTTACTTGTGACCACCCAGTGTATATATATATATGTCATTGACTGCACAAATATTTGAAATGCAAGAAAACAGACTCAGATATTTGTAAAACTCTTAATAACAGCAGTTGTAAGTAGAAATTAGTATTAATCCTTTAAAACTAATGTAACATTTAACTTGGTGTACAGTGTTTTTATATTTGGTGGTGGTTGTGATATGTTTGTTTGCTTTCTGTTACTCTCACATAACAATGGATTCAATAATTTGTCTGAAGAGATTTTCATCTGTGAATAAATGTTGTTAAGGCTGGTCCTTTTAAATATGCAGCAGGATGAAAAGCTTGCTGTTCACTGCTCCATCCATTCAATTTGGAAATTATTTCAAACTGTGTCTATGTCCCCATCATACCTTTCCATCACAGTTTGTTGATTTCTTAACTGGGCTTTGTTGTTGAACTGGATTACTCAATTATGTAACTTGGTGAGGTAGTGGTGTAGTAGTTTGGGAAGGCCTTGCAGTCATAAATGGCACAGCAGTAGTAGTAAAAGGTGTAGATCAGCTAGATTCTCCTGTTCAGTATGATATACCTAATTAATTTTGAGGTTGAAATTCTTGAGTGTATGTAAAGAGAGATGTGACTGGTTTGATCCTTGTACTTGCCATGTCAGTTTCTAAATATTTTACATTACAGCTGATGTCCTTTTATATATTTCCTGTGGCTTCTTCAATATTCATTTTATAATCATTCTTTACTTCATTGATGTTCTTTTGTATTTCTCTGATTTTGTTGTTATAATCATTTTGTACTTCACTGATGTTCTTTTGTAAATTTGGATTGACTTCCTCAATCTTATCTTTGATTAAATTGATTTTGTAAATCTTATGTCTTTTTCCTGTAATTCCTCTCTTAAGATCCCGTTTCTTCTAATTTTCTATCTTTTTCTCGATTTTCTTTTAAATTGCTGTCTCTTTCCTCTTGACCTTCTTTCCACACTTTTAGCATGTGTCATCATCTTGAAGCTGAATACTATTTTCTTTGTAATGAAAATAATCCCACTCCTGAGACTGATGTTGTAATAGTTTATATTGTTGAGCAAAATCTTTGACTACAAGTTAGTGTTTTATTTCCTTGATTGTAACTTAACTAATTTTCTTTGATAGGCTAAGTTCATAGTAGATGCTATTACAACTATTTCACTTCTTTGATAATCTTTTGCATTGTACATTATATAGTGTATCTCTTATTGTTTCATGAACACAAACTTAATATTCCAAAATGGAGTGCAATTTACTAACATACTCAAACATCAATAACATCTACTCTACCTAACTCATGTTTTATCTATTTAAACTGTTTTAACACTTTGGAGAAAATTGCAGCTGTTAAGCCATGCCCATCACACTAGGCTATTCCCATTGCAGTCAAAGAACAATACAAATATCTAAATTCAAAACAAGGTCTACATCAATGTATATATATTGGTCCATACAATTAAAATAGTATATTATCATCAGTATTTCTACATATGTTATATACACCAACATATGTTATAAAGTGGAATAATCATAGTAATTTGATATCTTTGATGTTCTGTAGATGTAACATTACTACTACAACCCCTCTCATATGAATTTTATCAGCACATAAGGTAAAGTGCATAAAAAAGGTATAAAATTACTATTTCACATACATTTTGTTTTGTTTTTTTTGCAAATTAGAAGCACAAAAAACCAAAATTGATCTTGTTAACAAGTATTTTGAGTTAATGAAGTCCACATTATATAAAATCATGATACCAAGTTTTACCCTAAAAATGCTCCTTTATATTTCTTTTCTGGAAATTCTGTTCTATAACACACAGATGGAACATATAAATAAAATCACAGCTCCTTGTGTTAAACAGTTTTTTGTTTAAACATCTCAGTAACTTTGAACATACAATTTTAGCAAATAATTTTTTTTATTATGAGTTATCTTAAAGAGGTAAAATGACATAGTTTAATGTCTTGGAATTATTGATCCATGTTAGGCAAAACTCAATGTAGCCTATATTAATAGCCAAAATCAAAAACATTAAATGATAGAACACTTAAAGTTTGTTAGTACTGTATTAAATTTAACAAAAAATGTACTCAGAGGAAGTCACGTGGAACAAAAATGTAGAACTTAACCCTAACCATTATGTTTTTTTTTAAAATATGAAAAATCTCCTTCTGTGTATTGTTTCTGTCTCTGGTTAAGTCATAGACTTTAAAGCAAACTGTTAAATAACCAAAAATCGAGAAAGATTGAAGTTTGTTACCACAGTATTTTAACAAGAAAAGACAAATACTCGGAGAAAGCCATGTAGAACTTACCCTAACCATTGTATTTTTTAACATATGGAACATTTCTTCCCGGGTGATGATTCTATCTCCAGTTAAATCATAGACTTTAAAACAAACTGTTAAAAGAAAGTTAAGGAAAACAACTGCTTAAAACATCATTTCCTCTTTAGAAGAATGTTTTTTTTTTTCAAACGTCAAACGATCATATAGAAAATATACATACCATATCTATGATCCATTATAACTGTTTATAAATGTTTTAATTAAAAATAAGATGGAAATTTAGAATGTTGCTTTAAACTCACAGTCTATCTTTTCATCTTGAGTTCCTCGCAAGATAATGGAAAGACCAGTTACCCATTCTCCAAAATCAATGATACCATCATTGTCTGCATCAAATGTCCGGAAGACTAATGAGTTGAAACAAAATGCGCACATGTACAACAGCTTTGGTAGAAACAGTGTAGGTACAAAATTCAAACATCATTAGATTCTTGACACAGTTTTCATTATAGAATTATTAAGAAATCATTGTAAACAATGTTGATTATACACAAACACTAATCTCTTAGTACAATGAACAGAATTAGAAGTTAATAAAGATATGTGACCAAACTGCATTTTAAAAATTCACATAATTGGCATCTGTTATAACAAAATATAAAAGTATGAAGTATACATTTCAGTCAAGAACAACTTACAATTATAGCCTTCTAGCAGCACTTCAGCAAAGCAGAATAAACTGGGACAATTTAATGAGCTCATATTTTCTTCTACTTAAAAGTAATTGAATAACACCCTCCCAGTAGCTCCAATAAAAAAAAACACTTTAGAAAGACAAAGTATTATAAAAGTTAATTTTTTTAACATTACAATCTGTGACTATATGTATGCTTTTCAGCCTGAAAATGAAAAGAAAAATAGTACCAAACACTGCTGAAACTTAAGTGACACAAGCGTATGGCCTGTCAAAAATGATGAGGGCAAGTACTACCCCCACCCTCCAATAGTAGACCCTAACCTCACATTTAATAGCTAACTGAAAGAAATAAATAAATAAAAATCAAGCTCGACCAACAAGGAGACAGAAAAGTGCAGTCGAGGCAGTCAAATGTTGGTAAGTTCCTTTGTGAGCCAATCAAAATTATGATCATTCATGAAATGAATTTGTGGCATATTCAGAGAATAAATATTAGTAAAAATCAGTCAGATTAACAATTTCTAATATGTAAAAAAGCCAGTGTATTTTGATAACACTACATTCCTATAATGGCTTTTATAATCATAAATAATATTCAACGTTAAACTGGTACACAATTAAAAACATTTTATTTAGGCCTATCTATGGACTTCAAAAAGTTGACGATTCTACATGTTACAACGTCATCCTCAGGAAATATATAGACAACAAAACTGGAAAAATATTTGTTGATTTCTTAACTTAGAGTCTCCTTTGATTAAAGAGGTTTTTTTTATTATTAAAAATGTTAGTGATATAACAGAAAATAGTTTAATTCAGAAACGATTTAAGTTTAGAATTGGATAGATATTTTTACTTTCATGATAAATTTTATGCACTTGACTCTAGGCTAGGTAATTCATTCCCCTCTATGTCTTTACTTTAGGCTTATTATACAAACAATCACTACACTTATAAGGTTTCACAGCCCCCTTGAAACTCTGCTAATAAAATCGTAATAAGCAGACAGTAATCGAACTATTCTATCTGGATAAATGCATTTTGGCTTTCATGACTCCTCCTATTTCGAGAAATCAAGTTAACGTTGATAGGTCAATTCTCATGTTCCTTCACAAGACTTTGCACACTTTATAATCCATATAACTAACTGGTTGTAAAAAATTTAATCTGAAAATACATTTCTGAACTAATATTTAACATTCTATTACATTTGTCACGGTTTGTTACATGCTTATTCATCTATGCACATAAGACCACAGAAACTAATGATTATATTAAATGTCCCTACAATGAATATATTTGCCAAATAAAATATCTGATTAATTTTAATTTCATACAACAACATGTGACAACTACACACATACACATAATATTGTCCCAAAAATTACTCCTTGTCTTGTCCTTTATGACCCTTTGCCTCTGGTCAGCTTTCAACATTAAGTGACTGTACTGAATTACAAGCAAATGTTTGCTTTACTTTTGCAATTTAAAAACAAAGACAAATATGAGATTATGTTATCATATTTCTGAAATAGTCAACACAAAAAATTGGAATAAAATTTAAAAAGTACAAACTGCATATCATACAAATGTATGAATGTTTAATAAATAATTTTCTTGTGTCACTGTTATTTATACTTCTGTATATATTTTCAAATCTTGAAATACATGTCATTAAAAACTATAAATAATTGTTAATTAATTAATTTCTAAAAGAGACTTATTTTTTGTTTATAATGCTTGCTGAAAGCAAATCTGCTATAATCATTTGCTTAATGTTAGTCCCAAACATAGTGATGTTAAGAATCATGTATTTAGATAGATCTATAAATTTGTAAGTGAAACAAGAGCATGTTAATAAAGTTGCTCATAACAGTGGTATCATTTAAATATGCAGATCTGAATAAGTTTATAGTATCAATTTAACAAAAACATATTTCACATGTAACAGCAAAATACAAGTTTTGTAGACAATTTCAGATTTCAAAATATTTTCTTAAATTATACATATATGCACTATGTAATATATTTGACTACAATATCAGTTTTTTAAAAATTACACATGAATTTTCAGAATTTCTGAAGACTTACTTCTGTCCATTAAAATGTCATCTGTCATTTCGAACGTGTTGTGAAGAATCTCACGAAACATCGTCCTCTCCAATTTTGACATGGTCATTTTTTTGAAATTTATCATCAGTGTCTCTATTTCTTGCTTGGTGACTAAAAAGAAACTGAGGTTTAGTTTAAGAAAAACTACTAAATAATAATATCAAATTACTCCTCTTCAAGTCTTAAAGGAATTCTTGCAACTTAGAATAACTTCAGATTGCGCACATAACCTCCAAAGATTCTGATGCCATAGTGTATTCTTTTTCCAGAATTCTTTGAAACAATATCAGGAATCCTTGTTTCTCGGCTCACTTATTAAATTCCCCCGAATAATGTTAACTGATTGAGATAGCTCTTCTAAAAACTGTTATAAGGTCGTTTATTTCTAGTATTAAAATAACTTGAAGCTGTGTTACTTAACAAACAGTATCTAGCTTATTCAAATACACAAAATGATATTAATTTTGTACAGTCAAATGTTGGACACTCAGTGGTTTACAGTTATTAAATAATAATCAAATCATTAAAATTTATTATTCTTTCAGAATTAAAAAAACAAAAAAACCTGTTAACACTAGTTGAATAAAATTAAAAATGTTATATTCAATTATAAAAGTCAATAAATAAAAACATACTAAATATTGTTTAGAGAAGCCCAAATATTCCAATGGAACTGGACCTAGATCAGTTTGGCCACAAACGAAAGCTACACTAAATGAAACTATTTTGTAATGAATCATGCAAAAATCTGAGTTTGGGAACAAAAGAACATGCACCACTTGTGAAACTCTGAATTTTTAAATTATCCTTCAAAAACAACCAAAGCACACACAAAAATTACGCTAGCTTGTTAGAAGCTTTACCATAAAAAGCCAAAATAATTAAAGAAGACAAAAACTCTTTGAACCCAGCATCTTACTACATCTACTGAGTCTGTCTAAATACAGGAGGAGAACTGTTTGCTTGTAACTTGTGCTCCTAGTAATTCATGTGGTAGGCTGGGGTTCCAACCTCATTCAGGAAAAATTGCTTTTCAACTATTTAGTTTGTTACAGTATATCTGCCTACCTCCTAACCCAATATTCATGGTTCACTTAATTTCTTTTTTTAGGAGTTCTAAGTCAGTTTTTCTAGTACCAGCTGCTTATGTATATTTTTCTCCCCTAGTTACCATCACTATGCTTCTGTCAACAATACATTACTATGTTAATGCTGTTGTTTTCATTCTATGTGATTAGAACACAACTGTGTATTCTAAAATTTTTACCTGTGGTAGTTTAACAAACACTTAATTCACTATATTATTATAGAAATCTGTTGAATATTTTATAATCACAACCTAATCAATAAACAAGCAATATAACAAACCTCAAACATTCTTCATGGTATACATACATTTTAAAGGGGAAAGACTTTAAGATTGTATTGAACAAAAAATTATACTGTTCTGATTAAATTTCTATTACTTTACCTTATTAATTTTATTAAAAACCTATTAATATAATTGATATACTTACAGTGTGTTTTATGAGCCAAGTTTTTTGCAAGTTTTGCTTCTTGTTTTTTCGCTGCTGTTGTCGCCATAACTGAAATATTTTGTCATTGTATATTGTTAATATCTTTTACAAATGGTTTCAGTGATATGTCTCATAAAAGATGTCATAAATAAAACAACTGATACTAGTATGTACACCATGATCAATTTTAAATTTCAATATTTCTACTTGTACGTGCTTCTTTCAATATACTTCACTGAAAATAAATGTTAAACTGGTTTACATAAAAGTTTATCAAAAATTTGAGTAATTTATTTATACTTTGAAATTTTTTAAAGAAACACATAAAAAACTTATATCAGTATATTGTATTAAACCTTTGACACTGACAAGTAGAAATAACAACTGTATGGTGAAAAATACATCTATTTTTAAAATGACAATTATTTTTTACTTCCATTTAGAAATAATTTCATGTTAAGGTTTTTTTTGTAGCCATAAAAGTGACATATGCATGGGCTCAGAAATTATGATATAAAAAAACGTATTAATAACAATTACAGATCTACTTGGCCCTTAATGTCAACATTACTTTGATAAGGTCTTTTACAAAATTATTTTGACAACTTTTCCATAAATAACCTGTTTTCATGTCACCTACTTCAAGAATTGTGATTATCAAAATTTTAACAGTAATTTCTGCTTCTTCAGTGGAAAGTATCTTGGGGCTAAGTCCCAGTCGATCCTTGTTGAGGAAATATTTTCCAAAATTTGGTTAGCATGTGTGTTAGTTGGAGGCTGGCAACCTTTTGCAGAGTAAGAGCCTTTCTTCCCCCTTTTTTTGGGTGGTGGTGGTGGTAGAACTGCAATGTACACTAGACTAGCTGGCCTAGTAGCTCAGGGTCTGTTTAATAGGACTTACCAACATTTATGTGCAAGAAATCCCGATGAAGGCATGTTATGAAATCAACTCTTCTTTGTCAAAGTTTAAAGGGATATTTTTTGTGTGGAGACAGATATTCAAGAGCATTAGTCATGAATTTTTATTTCTACGTGGAAAGTACAGTGTAAAGAAGCAATATACGTACAAACAAACAGCCATGGGTTGCCAGTGCCATTGTCAGTTGACCATAATAAACATTGTTATGAATAAAACAACTACGAAGATCATGTTACATTTCAGTGTAAGATTGTCTAATTCTATGAAATGCTCTATTGCCTGATGAGGAAAAAAGTAACACACTACATGCTTTAAAATGAACACAGTTTTGTAAAATATCTATGCAAAAATCATAAAATTTATCAACCTAACGTTTTTTAAG
Organism: Limulus polyphemus; assembly: GCF_000517525.1. Classification (NCBI taxonomy): domain Eukaryota; kingdom Metazoa; phylum Arthropoda; class Merostomata; order Xiphosura; family Limulidae; genus Limulus; species Limulus polyphemus. The sequence goes on from NW_013666914.1 coordinate 100,321, forward strand.
CAAGTGAATAAAAACAAACTGATAAAAATGATCTTGTGAAGAAATGGAACATCACACAATTTAGCAGCGCACAAGATTCTAACTTGTTTGTATGACATGTGGAATGTTACATTATATCAAAATAATCAAGTTGAGCAATTTAAACAATGTCAGTCTGAATAACAACATTCCAACTTCTAATGTATATATAAATTTGATTACGAGGAACCCACTTTTTTGGACATATATAAGTTTTCTTCATTACCCATTCAGGCTGTCTTCACACTTTTAATGTATGTAAGTTTGATACTATTTTGTAATCAAAATTCCTCATCTAAAGAAAAATACATGTGCTACTCATTTTATTTACTTTTTTAGCATGTAAGTAAAAAAAACATAGGATCAATACTACAGTAAAAAAAAAAAGAATTACAATGGCAATAATAAAAAGTATCAGCCACTTCACAGAATGATAGAAGCATTTGCAACACCTAAGATATTGAATAGTGTAATCATAGGGTATACACATCAAGTTTTATCTTAAGTTACATAACTGACAGACTGATTTATTACTCCTTTTCAAATTTATACCAAACATTAGAAGGATTTTACTTGTATATTGTAAGCAGCCTGTGATACCTAAATCAATGAAAATATAACTGAAATAATTAAGTATGAACATAATCATAAAATATAATAACAACTATTATATAAGTTACAGCTTCAACAAGCCTTTAGGCCTTAAAAATTTACGCAAGTTTTTCTGTTATTGTTGTCTTTTTAATTCTATTTAATTATTTTATCTGTTATTTTGACATATTTTGGTTTTAACTAAATTTATTTTTACATTTTACTACAATTTACTTTTAATGTTTTTACCGGTTGTTTGACGCAGATAGCCTAGTGGCGCCATAAAACACCAAACAACCGTTATTGTTAACAAATTTTATATTTTACAATGTTCGAAATTATAAAAGTAACTTAAGCCTAACCTGAAGATATCCGAAATTTATTGTTTAGTTACCACAAGTTTGTTATTAGTTACAAAATACGAGAGGAACCTGTTGATCTATTTTATCATCGTCGACTCCTTATGTCATGAATATGAATCTCAAAAGAATAGCCTAACGACGTGTTAATTCACTGCTTAATTTACGTTACAACTTATAGTTATACTAGTAATAATATATATAAGATTAACATGAAACGAAATAGTGAAGTTAAAAGTATCTTCTAAAATATATATATAAATATGGGAGTATTCTTAACAAAATGTTATTACTGACGTATATACAAATTTAGTTTACTGTATCAATTGCGTTAAAAACCTAACGTTACATATGATTCAGGTATTCAGCGTGCAAAGTTGTCCAACCATTGATTACAGAATGTAGTCATAGCAACAGTGGAAAAAAAACACAAACTTTATTTCGATAATATTACAATTAAATATGATGAATGTATATATATATATATATAAGTATGCATACGATGATTTAGGATTAATACTTTAAACTAAGAGAATACAAAGAGGAATATATCTTTCAAATGAATGTGTGATGTTTTTTATTTTCACTGAAGTTCATGCAGTAAAACTAGTGGTTGGTTCTGTAAAGTATAGGTTTATCCAGATTAATAGGGTTGCGACACTAAAGCTAATGTTGGTTAGTATGGAGTGTCACTTTCTTAATTACTGTGGTTTGTTGGTGTGTATTGACGAAAAGTCATAATATCTAATCAAAAACATCTTAGATGTGAAAAAAAAAGGTGCGACCAAAATGGTTTGAGCCTGCAACTTAAAAGAACGAATTTTACAGCATATATTCATTCATTAGTTAGCTAGTCCGCGTTTTTGTTTAACTTGGGGTATGATGGTGGGTAAAACAAAATACGCGTCCTAGCTAACTAATGCTTGTTATTTGCGGATATTACTATTTAATACTTGTCGGGAAATCAGTTACTACCTGAAAATATCCCACAATGATCAAATCAGGACACACCCCTTTTCTCTTGACAAATGTACAAAACAATGCTAAGTATAAGTAATAAAGTAGATAGGCTAAAATTAATGATGTATTCGAATTAAATGATGCATTTATACACCACTGAAATAACCCGTTACCATGCTACATTATTCTGGGGTGCTTTTCCATAAATCCAGAACTGGCTTATCGTTTTGACCAGCCGCCATAAAGACATCACACCTTTTCCTTCCTTTTTCAGAGCACAACGTTTAATTTTCCTTCATATCAGACAAAACTGATTGATTTTGTAAATTTGTACTCAGTTTGTTTTATATAGGTAAAATCTGGAGAATTTCTTCAATACTGGAAGGATTAAGTTAATTCGACTTACTTTTAAAATGCCCCAAAGTATACATCATTCCACAAAATTTACCAGTGACATTTATTTCATTACCCACTTCTTTTGGAATCTCAACACCTTTAAACAAATATTTTTTTTCTGTCAGCGAGCTTAAATATTGCAAAAAAAGCTTTTGTATCATAATCGCGACTTATTTTACGAATATAATGTGTCCCCCCTAGTCCTGTTATTATTAAATTAATTCATTTATTACATAAGGCACTTAGATAAATTACCAACATTCCAATATTTAGTGGTGTATGATTATGTACCATTTTAAAACAAATAATTCTCAAATTAGTTAATAGGCACAAAAGGACCAGAGATATTAAATGTTAAAAATATAAAAAATCAATGGGTTCGTAAGATCTACGAATTGAAAGTTACAATAAACAACACCAGGGAGAAGCAGTTTTGTCATCAATTTTGCAATTTCGTATGTGTAAAATAGGCTTATACTTATTTAGGTGTATTAATTTATTTAGCCTTTATGAAAGTTAGGTGAGTTTGTTTCTGTTGAAGTTTTACTTTCAAGTATTCCTAAGTATTATTTCAATTTTTGCATGCTAATTTTTTAAGAGCTGTGTAAGAACCCATGAAGCAGTGTACTACTACTACTATATCTAATTTAGTAATTATTTAATTTCTGTAGTGCATATTGGTGTATAGAACTTGGAACTGAAGGTATATTAAATAATACTAGAAATAAACGAGCTTAAAACAACATTTTAGTGTTATAAGATCGTTTATTTTTATTATTAATGTGTACTATATCTTCAGTAGAGGGTACAGCGTACTTAGTGTTAATAATAATACTATTAGTATTATATTATTTTTATAATAATAATGTCACTACTAGTACTAAATTACCAATACCACTAACAGTAGTAGTACTAAGATTGTTCTATAAAAATAAATATTATTTTTTTATGATTTATGAGCATAAAACTTTGGTAATTGTAACTTCTGAAGTTATGTAAGACTAAGAGTAAGGTTTTATTAATTGTAGGCTGTAGTAAGGCTCTAGATTTGTGTTAATAATAACTAATATTATTATTATTAAAATAGAAATACTATTAATGTTACTATTGTTAATGTGGATACCAGCTGTATAGTATAAATGAAAGAATTTTTCCCAAATTCTCAACATTCATTTTCTAGTAGGCTCTAATTAGTATTAAATA
>NW_013666914.1:104811-119818 GCF_000517525.1 Limulus polyphemus
AGTATTAAATACTGTTATTAAAGTATGTACCACCTATAAAAATATAAATGAAGAAATCCCCCTCTCCAAATTCTCAAAATTATATTTAAACTTTCTTTGTAAAATGTCTTTTAATGCATTAGAAACAAACAAAAGTACATTTGATATCAGACCCACTTGAAAAAGTAGAGGGCCTATTAATTCTTGCAGAGTACACCCTCAAATAAATGTGACTAAGTCAACTGATCAACTGTGGTTTTCTTTATTTTAGTATTTAATAATATACTTGCAGAATATAACAAAATTGGTATATGAAAGTTAGTGCTTGAATGGGTAGATCTTGACTTTCAAATGTTTGGAATACATTATCAAAAGAAGGTTTAAACCTTTGATAGTACTAATTTGCATACATTACTCATGACTTCACCACAATTATTAATTTATATTTGATTGCAAACCTTATATAGGTGATCCATATAAATGAAGTAAAACATTTGGTTGTAGTTTATGTAATATAGCACCGTAATCATGTGTCAATACTTAAAAAAAGAAAGAAAAATGTTTATGTATACATATTTGATGTTGCTTATGATACTTGTATAGCTACACACAGTAAGTTTGCATTGTAAATACACTGGCAATTAAAAAATTGCAGCTAATTGGGCAAAACAGAGCTTTATTTAAGGATTACCCTTTCAAGTAGGTTAACAATTGTAGTCTTTTTATCATAAAATCGTTGGTTAATTAAACATACTCAATAAACATAATAATAAGCAGCAAAACAGAACAGAGTAACACTAACAGTTCAATTAGAAAATAAATTTGGGCCTTCAATTTAAAGAGAAAATTACAAGAGAAAGTGTTATTGTCAGTTATTAGTATTTTTTTAAACATTGTTGATTAATTTGAATTAACATGTTATTAGGCTAGAGATATCCATTGTCTGATGATAAAGAGACTGAGACATAAATATTCTAAATTGAATTTTTATAAATCTTGATAAAAACAAAGAAACTTAAACTCATTATCACAAGTTGAAGTATTAAGTTAAAAAGATTTACAAGTAAGTTTCGTGTTTTGGCAATGTGGAAAGAGAAATGATGAATATCTTTCACTATTATAACAAATATGGAATGCTTGTTTAGAATCTCAGAGCTTTTATTCTTTGGCCTTCATGCCCAATTTAAACTTAGATGGTTGATGCAAGTATAAGAGACACTGGTTTTGATTTTTACAGTATTACTTAATTTAGAGATAAACTTTAAATTTGATGTAAAAAAATGTAATACATTAATTGGTGAATGAAATATTTTATTATTGAATTACAGTGTGATGTACTATACTTTATTTAAATTTTTTGTAAGATTTTAGGAAGGTGGAGAAAAGTATAAAAATAGAAGATGGAAGAAATTTTGAAATTGGAGCATCTTTCATTAGTTTCCAAAATATGTACGGAACTGGAGAACCATTTGGGAATAAATGATAAAGACCTAGGTATGTATGAATCAGTATTTATTACTTTGTTGGATTATATTACTGAATGTTAGGCAATTTAATTCAGTTACAAATAACATTACTTATCTCTGTAAAGATAATTATAGTTTATACAGAAATGATTTAAGATAAAATTATTTTATGGTTTAGTAGTAAAATTTATCTAATGTGTGTTTGTCACAAAAAATACCCAGTTACTATAAAACTTTATAAAAGTATACAACTTATTTGTTAATAAATTAATATCTGAATCATCAGTAGGGAATTTTACTACATTTCACGATTTTTCTCTGCCAGTGACACGAAGCAAGCTTTAAAATAACTGACTGGCTGATAAAATTGTAAAGTCCAGTACTCTTAATCAATTACCATTGGGAACATGTATTATTTGAATCTATTGTAATCATAAATTATATGTAGCCATGAGCAAAAAAAAGTGGTTACTTGGTCTTAAAATCACCGAATTAAACTCATTTGGTAAAACTGCTGAGCATTATCAAACTTGAACTACAAAAAGAGTTTATTGAATTTTTTACCAGCTAGTTTGGATGAAAAAAAAAATACTCTAAAGATCCAATAAACAAAAAAATTTGAAAACCTTATCAGCAAGATAGACTCAAATTGCCACTTGTGTAGTGATTATAAAAAAGCTTGAAAGTAAAAACTTGAGCTATTAACAACTGACATACCAATGTCTTATGTTTGAGAAATAGGCTAAAAAAAACGTGATAGGAGCTTGGATCTGAGATTTCTGATCTCACATTAGTGTTCAGTATTCATTAGTTACTAGAGTTTTCTTGTCTCAAGCAGATAATTTTATTCCTGGATCTGCTATATTCCAATATTTTAATAAGTTTTTTTCAATTGAAATAAAATGCACTATCTGATGAAAATTGTTTGGCAAAATTCTCAGGCTTACACATTAAAAAAGTTAATTAATTGAAGCAATTATGCTAAAAATAAGTCGTATGTTTGGCAACTTCCAAAACTTATGCTTATTACCTTCAGTATTCATATTTCTAAGTCCATTATTCTCATTTCATCATTCAAACAGGCATAACTTAAAAATACAAGTTGAAAGAAGGTCAAACACCCACCAAGGTCACCTGACAAAGAAACTAGCCCAACTGATCTATAACGTATCACATCCATAAAATTATTTACATATTCTTAACTAAATTCAATCTATCAACAGACATCACATTATCTGTCAAGCTATTCCACAAGTAAATAACACTAATAGGGAAACAAAATTGCCTAATAACCAACCTGGACTTGGCCTTCCATAGTTTATTTGTATTTCATCAAAAATTACCCAACTGATGAAACAGTGTATTATCTTTATAATTAGAAATGTAAGGAAAGTATATTTAATTAACAATACTGATGACCAGGTTGACTTAAGAGTTTTGCTCTAAGTACGTAACTTACTCTGAAGGGAAGTTATTATTCAGAGCAGAAATCAAGGAAGCAAGACAGCAAATGGATAGTCAGGGTAATAGTTGCTTAAAGAAGGGTGATCGTGCTGAGTTTACAAGGGTACACAGTAATAGTTAAGGCTATAGAAATTGGTTCTGTTAGCATTTGTGTAATAGTCTCTGGTTGATTTGAACCATTGGCTGTTTGAAGTGGAGGACTTTCTCATTAAATATACTGACCAAGTTGCTTGTAGTGGGGAGCATAGAAAGAATATGCTCTACAAGCATTAAAGTACAGGACATTATAGAGCAGGTTGACAGTTTAGTTGCTGGTACCAAGGAACATTATGTTTTTGTAGTGCATATAGAAGCAAGTGATATTGGAAATTATAAATCATAAGAGCTGCTTAGCCGACTGATTGCTGATTCACCATATAGAGTACGGTCCGCCCCCGGCAGCTGAATGTACACTGTATTCTATACAGTGTACAGCTCACAAAAATTCCGTGCCCATTTAAAGCAGCCACAGTCAAAGAGTTAAAAGTATAGCAGTAGATGTGTGACCCTTTCAGGAGAGCTTTCTTAGGTTAAGTGTGGGAATAAATGAACTTGAAGAATACAATGCTTAAATGAAAGATCAAGAATATGCTTAGAGCAACAGGTGAGCTGGTGAACCTATGGACTAGTTTTCCGAGCAACCAAGAGTTTGAAAATATAAGATTTAGAGCATAACAGTTTTAAGGATAAGACTTTCAGATCTAAAGATAAGCAAGATAACATAGTAGATTCAAGATTAAACTTTGTTGCTATTAATCTAATATTATGAGTGTTAGGAATGAAATGATTGAGCTCAAGACTCATTATAGCAAGTGCAAGATTATGTACTTGGGTTATTGTAATTTAGATCTCATGTTTAATATTGATGGGAACCCACTCAGTATCATGACTGTAGAGGTAGATGAGTCACTCAAACCATCAAGACTGCTTTTTTGCTAGTAGTAAAGCTAATATAATTTTAGGATGTGTTTATAAACAATAGTTACAAGTCAAAAGTGGTAATTATCTTTCTGTATAAATCATTAGTTAGATCTCACTTGGAATACTGTGTGCAATTTGGTCTCTTTTACCTAAGAAAGTTTACTGATTTGCTGGAACTTGTTCAGGGGAGAATTGTTAGAATGTTTCTGGGAGTGGAAGGGGCTATCTTAAAGATGAAGGTTAAAATCACTTAACTAATTCTTTCTTGGGTAAAGAAGGGTAAAAGGTGATTTTATTGAAGTTTATAAGATTATCCATGGGATTGGTAGGATGAAGGCCTCTCACTTCTTTGTGCTATGGTCTGAAGATAATAGGATGAAAGAACATGAGTTTAAAATTTAGAAAAAAAACAGATTAGGCTTCAGTTAAGACAGTTTTATGTTACCAATCAGAGTGATTGACTTGTGGAATGAGTTACTGTTGGCAATAAGGTAGGCTAGAATTTACAGATGTTTAAGAGGGAAAATGATGACATGCTGGAGACTAAAGGATAAAGAGTGGGCTTAAATTTTTTCTTTTCTCAAGAATTGGTGCACAAGGACACCCTGGAAGAAACAAACAGTCCTTTCTTGTTCATTTGTTGTTTCAGCTCAAACCTATTCTTCCACCACTTGAACAAATTTCCTGTCAGTAATTTTTCCAAGCCCCTATTAATTTTAAACACCTAAATCAGGTCACCACCAATTATTTTATGCTCAAGAGAAAAGATGTTTAATATCTAAGCTTGATTGTTTCAAAACAAGGATAATTGTGTTTGCTTCTCTGTTGAACGTTTTCGACCAAATTAATAACTTCTGTTTAAAGGGTACCAAAATATAACTCAGTACTCTTTTTATTACTTTCTAACATCCAGCCAAAGGCTTGAGGACTTAACTAATTTATAACATTAAATTTTTTCTCATTCTCCACAACACTAGTACCTTTTCCAGATAAAAAAATAATGTCTTTCCAGATGTTAACAAAATGCATCTTCTTACCTCTAACGGTATTAAAACTTTTTTTCCATAGATTAGCACACTGTAGGAATTTCTAAAACCTTCTGTATTAAGGAAGTATTTTTCAAAGATTAGCCTTTCCCAGCAGAAAGTTTAGAAATTTGACAGACATAGTAAAACAGCAGTGGTCCGAAAACACTTATTTCAATAATCCCACAAACCAAATATTGTCTTAAGCAGTTTATGAAAACCCCTAAAATTTGAAACATCTGAGTCATCTTTTGTTCATATTGGCTTCAGAGAAATTTAGTTCAATTTTTAAACCTTTTATGCCATTGTACAATAAAATGTTCTTAGCTTTCCAAGAAATGTAATTAAACACAATTTTGGGAATTGAAAATAACATCTAAAGTAATTAAAAATGTTCATATCCTTTGGTTGTTCCTAAGTTTTTTTCTAAACTTCCTACTGCATTCTCTTGTTCCTTGCAGGAGCTAGATTTTGTCACTTTCCCATGAAACCATAAATTATTTCTCAATCCTTTTTATTCACTCTACATTGGTATACATAATTTATAATCTGCTCTTTCCAATGGAACTTAAACTTTGTCTGTAACTGTTTTCAAAGTTGATCTACGGTTAGGGAGTTGTTCAGATCACATGTTGTGAGATTATGAAAGGGTAGGAACAGAGGCCTAGTAATAAAATCAGAGAAAGATAAGGAAAATAATGTGTGAAACAAAGCCTTGATAGTTGTATTTTTCAAGGAATAATAATTTCTTAACAATTATATAAACATCTGCTTTGGAATGAGCAAGAAAATTTTAAACATTGTCAATAACTGTGGTGTTCACAGGTGAGGATCTTCTGACCTATGCACAAATATAAGTTTGAATATTATTTTTATTTTTTAGTTACTCTATATAATGTTACAAAATGACAAAATATGAGTTTCAAGATATTTTTGAGCAAAACATTGTTGAAAAAAGTTAGATTTGCATTTGTGCTCCCAATACCTGAGAGGTGCTCACCAGTCTAGAAAAGTTTAAGAGAATAAATTATTTTTATTTGGGGCAAATAATTGGGGTTTATTTAATAAGACTGATTGTATTCACATTTTAATTAGCTTGTTAAAACTAACTTGAGATTTCAATTATTTTAATACATATCTTAGAATTCATTAGTAAATTGTCATATGTTTTTTGTTTTTTATTTATAGCGGAATTTATCATATCACTTGCTGAGAAAAATAACACATTTGAGAGTTTTAAAAAAGTCTTGGAAGAAAATGGGGCTGAATTTGCTGTAAGTATTTTAAAGTTCTTAAAAACATTTATTTGTGATGTTAGGCATATATATAACTAAATTATCACATTCATTGGGTATTATAAGTTTATGCATAACTTTTGAGTTTACAGGATTGCTATAATTTCCTCTTTTTCTTAGATTGTGATATTTTTATAATTAGATTCAGCCATTATAAACTGAAGGTGTAAATTTTGTGTCATCACCAAGAATAGAATTCATTTTATGGATATACTTACCTTTGTTTAGTTTAACTATGCCATTACCTTTGTCTGGTGTGGTAACACCAATGTTAGTATTATTAGCAAACTTTTTTAAGGTAGAAAGTTCATCATAGGTGAGAGAGGAGGAGGTTTTATGAAAGTTGTAGAAAGAAGATAAAGTAGTATTTTTTATTTTTGTTCTAATAAGGCTCTCTAAATTCTAAGTGTTATTTTTGTGGAATATGGTGAAGAACTTTAGGATATTGTGAGTACAAATGGAGATAAGTAGTAGGGGAAATTGAGGTAAACAGTAATTCAAGCCTTTAAGTAGTGCAGTTTTAGCATGTTCGCTTACTTTGACATCACTAGTTAAAAAAATGAGCTTGCGTGTGTTGATATTATTAAAGGTTGTATTATATAATCTGATAAAAATGTATTCCACTATTGTAATTGAAAACATTGTGTGTTGTTTATATTACAACTGAATTACAAGCCGTAATAATCTGATAATAATTCTAATCTTCCTCCCTGACCTGATTTTCTTTTTCTTTTTTTTTTGAATAATTAAGCTCCATGTTTCAGTGCTTACAAACCAATATTTTATTTTTATGAATATTTTGAAATATTTCACAAAAAAAACAACAACTGATCATAAGGATGAACATGTATTCATTTCTTAAACACATGATTAATGTTGTGGGGTATAAGTCAGCTGGTGCATTATTGAAAGTTAATCATGTAAGGAATCGAAAAATGCAATAATCAAAATTCACAGTTTTACATTATATAAATTGCTCCTACACATAGAAATACTAGGTATTCTTAAAAAAACACAACTTAAATCTGATGCTATTGCAAAAGCTTAAACTATGTAGACTTAATATTCAGGTGTTTAAAGAGCATTCTCTTAATGTTTCAATACTCTATGTGAGGTACTTATGGAAAAGTAAATTTTGAATTGTTTTTCTAGCATATTTTGCAACTTTAATTTTCATAATTTTAATCTACAAATTATTAAACTTGTTAATATGTTGTTTAACATTTTTTTCTGTATAATTCTTTCCATATATCTTTGCCCCCTGGTGGGACAGTTGTAAGTTTGGGGACTTATATTGCTAAAATCCAGGGTTCGATTCCCAGTGGCAGACACAGCAGGTAGCTCAATGTGGCTCTGCTCTATAAAAACAACAACAAAAAACGTATATATCTTCTACCGTCAGACTCTGGTGAAGATTGTTTGACAGAATCACTAACCATGCTTATCTGTCTTAAAGCGGTTTAACCATTTTTTAAAAATAGTTCTTATTTGGTAGCTAAGATCATTAATTACAATTAGAAAAGGCTATAACCATTGAGAGTTTTAGTTTTAAAATATATAAAGAAGTGTTATCATTTTATACAGTTAAAAATTAGTGCAATTATTTTATGAAATTCCCTCTTTCCTACTCGGTTGATTTTTAAATACAGTAAACTCTATATTATTGTACAATGATATGAATATAATATGTTTTTGAATAGTATTGCTTTTATATTATATGTACACAGGATTCCTTCACAGCTAATTTACTGAGAATCATACATCACATGCAACCAAAACAATTGAATGTCACTGAAGATGATATTAAAATTGAGAATACTGAAAAGACAGAGATGGAAATAAAAAAGGAAAAGTACCCTGTACTTGCTCTTCCAAATGATCCCAATGTTCGGGTAAGCTTATTTCTTGATAGTAATTAAGCTCTTTAACTGTATAGTTTAATACTTTTGTTCTTATAAAAAGTATTCTTTTATCATTGTTTTCTCTTTCAATTTTAATAAAAGTATTGCAAGTATTGGATGTCTGGTAACAAAGGTCTTGTTCATGCTTAAATAAAAGTATAAAAATATGCATTAATCTAATAATTGCTTGAACAATTAATTTGAATGATGATGATAATTTCAATTTATAGTGATTAAATAATTCAAGAAAAATATGGTAGAAAGTACTAGTTTACACTTTTTCAGTTTATTATTTTATTATAACTTACAATCACATTTTAGCTGCTTTACAGGCTCAAAATTTTTTCTAAAAAAGGTGTTTAAAATACAATAAAAAATTTTTGAAAAATGAAATAAATTGATTATACTTTAAAATTAAGATAAAATGAACAGATCCATGTATCTGATAATAAATTAAAATATACCAAATTTTTCATGTTAAAATCATCGATTTAAATATTAAAATAAAACTAATATATATCAATTTACACCCTACAGCTGTAAAAAGAATAATAATTAAATTCAGACATCATTTCTAAAATATTTTAATAATTGAAATTTATTTTTGAATTTACCAATCAAATATTCATCATACCAGAAGATTATAAATTGCCATGTTCCCAAAAATTGGGGGTAAGCATTTAAAAATGTCTTCACATTCATCATAAATTTCAAAAAACAACAACAATAATTCAGAGTATTTGACAGAATTTCTCTGTAGATATCGTAATTCATAGTGATGGTGAAATTTCTTGTTTGATGAACAAAGAATTTTTTTTGGCAAGCAGGTAATTTGATATTCTAGTATAATTCTGTGATTTATAGTTAAATTTGAAAAATGATGATCTCTAGTATTCAAAATTCATTTGGAGATGCAATACGTAAACAGTTAAGATACATTTTATTGGCCAACATAACCATAAATTTAGTACATGGACACAAAGGCTGTGGCTAAGAGAAAAAAAATAAAAAATTTTTCTATACAATGAAAATGTTATTTATACGTTAAGATTTCTCATGACATTAAGTTTAAAGTATCTGTATTAATCATATTAATTCTCTTGTACAAGTTGTGCTTTTAAGAAGTTGCACTTAAAAAATTTGGATTCAGTTGCATTGTACAAAAAACTGCTCATATTTTGATTGATAATTGGATAAAGATATAGTTTGATGTACGTAATGATCATTGTTTTATGCCAGCCAGAAATTGTGAAGCTGATTTCTTAAATATATTTTTAAACAGGGTTCTCAGGTTATTTTATATGAAATTCATTTATGAAATGTAGTACTATACTTATGTAATCTCAGAAAAGAAAAGTAGCTTCACAATTTTAAAATCTACAATCTTATTCTCTAGAACCAATAAAATATTACTCACAGGAATATAGGGGACATTTTATGGATTTATTAGTGTTAAAGGTATTATGGGCTATATTTAGCCCCAGATGAAATTTTGTGTTTATAATTCTTTAATGCTTGTACATTTGCTTATTCAAATTTATAACAACAGCAAAACCTCTTTACAGAAAATGCTTGAAATGGATGTGAAAGTAGCAGCTGATGCATTTGCAGAACTTGAAGCTATGGCACCGGGTTTAGAGTGAGTGTGTATTTCTTTGTATAACAATTGTGTAATATCAAAATATTAGTAATTCTTTTATTAACTTTTAGGTACTTGCATTGGGCAATTTCAGACTTAGAAAACAGTTTTTTTTGTTGTAGTATTTTTTGTTTTAGTTACATATTTGTGTTTGTAATTAGTAGTGTCCTTTTGGGCTTAAATTAACAAGCATAGTGATCTTGAGTGTCTTATTTTCTTTTTTTTCAATACTCATTAATAATTTCTCTGAAAGGGGGCTGAAGGCCATCTAGAGGGGTCACCTGTTTCAACCACTTGCACTATTATACAGTAGTGTGTTTTCTGTCAGTCAGTCAGTAGACACTAAAATGACATCTGCATTTTGTACTGTTGTGATGTCAGTAAAATGTGCACATGTCATGAATCATGAGAATAATTATGCACTCTTTAGGCTACAACATGACATATTCTAGAAACAGAACACTTTAGGGACCCTGCGTAAGTACATCCAGTTTATTATAATATTTAAAAATCCTTGAAAAGTATAATGGCCATTTCAACTTCCAGTTTTAACTCTATTACTTAGTTTCCTGCAAACTAAATTTTTGTTGAAAATATTCACTAGACTTCCATAAGTATGATTTTAGTTAATCCTTTTTTTTCTTAAATAGCAATGCTCATTTCAGGAACCAAAGCTTTTATAAGACAAACTCTTTTTGTTTTCATTGCACTACAGAAGGAACTTGTCAGTTTAAAGCAATACAAAAAAAATCTTTGCTCACATGTTGATACAAGTTAATCTGAAATATGTGATTTTGATATGCTTTAATAGTAAATGTAAAAGTAAAAGAATTCTAATATTTTTTTATTCCATATGAGTGTAATCCATTTGCTTCGAATATTTGTGGAGATAAATCCTGTAGTAATAAAATGACTGAAAATGTCAAAGCAAATCTAACATTAAAAGAACTTTGATTCATTTTTAATATACACAGAACTCCGAGGATATAATAAATGAGGATATATTCCGAGGATATAATATCTTTTGAAACTTCGATCAGTAATTTAAATTGTTTCTCCATTTTTTTACTGCTAAAAACTAGTTCAGAACCATCATCATTCAAAGAAATGTTTTACTTGCCTATTTATTTATTCAACTGTGTTGTATTTTTAGGCAGTTCTTTGTTCCTGTGTCTAATACACGACTGCATTATGTGTGATTTAAACTATTCAGTCATGATTTCAATCAGTACAATATGATTATAAATTCATAAACTTTGAAGGGACAAAAAGGAGCTTATTAACGCATCAAGGATGTCCCTTCCAGTTCCCAACTATAACTACCCCTTACTACTCATGTATTCATCCAATCTTTTCTTGAACTTACTTAACTTTTCTGCCTCCACCACCCTTGAAGGGAGCTCATTCCAAAAGCCAACTACCCTGTTTGAAAAGTAATACTTTCTAAACTGCAGACGACTCATATGCTGCCAAAATTTGAATTTATGATCCCTTGTTCTATTGTTTTCATTGTTCAGAAGACTGTGACTGTTGAATGTATAGATTAAGACATTAACTCAGAATATTTCCAATTTTTTCCCTGCTAATCCAGGAATGAAAATCAATAATTCTGTCTTAAATTAATTCTTTATTGTTTATAAATAACAGTTACATTTTAATTAGGTTTAGTCTGAATAGCTGATTTATTGTTGCTTTTGAACTATAGAGTTCTCGATGAAGACTGGTTTGAATTAACTGCTTGGACTTGTGTTGTGACACTTCTGTATACAAGGCTTGAAACTCATACTGTTGTAAAGTTAGATTAACTGAAAAACTGTGTAGTTTTGAAGATTTATAAACATCAGACTGTAATTATAGAGATAAGAATTTTCTTCTTGAATTATTTGGTCACAATTTTGTCTTGCCCATAGTGAAAACTATGCACTTATTACATTGTGGAAAAGAAGTTACAATAGATACTTTGTATTTGGTAGCTCAAAACAAAATCAATCACCAAATCAAAATGTTGGGTAAATATTTGTAATTTATGGGTTAGAATATTTTACTAGAAAAATTAGAATAAAATCAGTCTGCTATTTTTCAGGCAAAACTTTATTTTAAGATGCTTGAAAGAAATTAAACTGTTAGTTAGGTATCTCTTATGTATACTTTCAAACTGTAAGATGCTAAAATAAAAATGATTCAATTGTGTTTTTAAATTTTTTTTCCTGATTTCCTGTAATGCAGATACAGAATAAGTATATGAATTTTATCTTTTAATAGGGACGTTGTCAAAAAAGAAAAAGTAGCCACAAAGAAAGAATCTCGCAGGCACAGGAGTAGGAGCAGAAGTAAAGACAGGTCATCAAGAAAAAAACGGTATGTGGATCTTGATTTTTGAAATAGCTTTTCATTTACTATGTGTATGATCTCCATGTGAAGATTTTCTATATATCAAGCCACACTTATTTTTGTTTGTTGTGTTATAATTAGTACTAGAAGCAAAGTTTGATGAATATTTAGGCTTGGCATGGCCTGGTGGTTAGGGAGCTTGAACTTGTAATCTGTAGATCATGAGATTAAATTCTTATCACTGAACATGCTTGTCCTTTTCACTGTGGGGGCATTATAATGTGTCTGTCAATCCCACTATTTGCCCAGGAGTTGGAAGTGAGTGTTGTTGACTAACTGCTTTCACTCTAGTCTATTACTAGTAAATTAGGGATTGTTAGTGCAGATAGCCCTCGAGTAGTTTTGTGTGAAATGAAAAACACATTTTTGTAATGAATGAGTGTACAGTAAAGCTTTTGGTAACTGTGTTATACTT
Source organism: Limulus polyphemus (assembly GCF_000517525.1). Lineage (NCBI taxonomy): Eukaryota > Metazoa > Arthropoda > Merostomata > Xiphosura > Limulidae > Limulus > Limulus polyphemus. The sequence goes on from NW_013666914.1 coordinate 117,347, forward strand.
AAGAAATGTTATAATTGTTCATGTATTGATTCTAAAGAAGAACCATCAAACAGTTTTGTTTTGTTGGTAGATAACATTCTCTTTCTTAGTTTTCTTAGTAAAAGCCACATGAAGACAATTTTCTAATAACTCTTAAAACCATACTTTGCATTGTATTATATATAACTTCATAGTGATGTCAGTTATTTCATTTTATCCATTTTCTTGCTTGAGATTCTTTTATCTGTCCTGAAATTATATTTAATTGTTTCAACCATATTAGATAAAAAAAATAACATTATGGTGTCTTCAGAATAATAGTTTTTTATAATCTTAACAGTTTATGATTATAAAATTTAATGTAGTTAACCTGTTTACTACATTTTACTGGATGTATGTTAATATGTGTGCATTGTGTGTGAGAACCTACAGTATGTACTAACCTTTCCCCTTCATCTTTGAAGAGATGTAGTTGCCTAAGCTACACATATATTGCATACTAGGGAAATCCCTAAGTTTTCTATTGGTTACATGCTGTTAGGTCGCACAGCTAAGTTCATGTGACTGCAGTGTATTTTAGCAAGATAACAAGTTCCCACAGAAGTTTTGAGATAAATCTTAGGGCTTTTCTGATATTTACTCTTAATTTGTGGATATGTATAGCACTGTTTAGCCATGATAAACTTGAAAAAGACAAAATCAAGACCAACTATGTTTTCACTTGTATCATCCCAGAAAAATCAAAACATTGAATATCTGTGAAGTCCCAGTATATATCTATACTCGATGCCTGTAAAGTGTGTACTGTATTTACTTTAATATATCATGATGAATGAATTACATGACTGAAAGCAGTAGGTTAAAATGTTGTACTTCAGTACTGTTCTTAAAAGGTGAATGAATATGATGCCACAACTCAATGGGTTCTACTGTTAAATCATAAACCTGTTTTAATGGCCTTGAAACTATGTAACCAAAAACAATGTACTCTACAGGAAATACACAGCTACCACAGTGAAGTGGCTTAATCTTGAAAGCTAACCATCTTTGTTTTGTATTTTTTGTGTCTTAACGAACTTCAGCAAGCCATACTTTCCAGAAAAGTTTAATAATGACATGTATTTTTACTCTAAAAGCCTAATAACCAGAAATGTATAATATTTTTCTATTTTGAGATCATAATATGCCATTTTTATTTCTATTAGCATTGCTTGAAAATGCTGAAAGAGATAAAAACTACAAATTTGTTATTTGTTTTGTCTTTTTTACAAAGAACATTTTGATATGACAAATTGCTTTGTATTTTAGACTTTTGACAAAAACAAAAAGATCTAAACTGTATTGATTGTGTCTGCTAGTGGTTTCAAATTTCTCTGTTTTTCTTCATGTTGAATTTACTTTTTGAGTTAACAAAGTACCTCAATTTGTACATATATCTCAAAATTGATTAGGTAAGAAAAAGAGTTGCTATTTACATAAATAGCAGACCTTGGAACTCTAGGTTACACCTTACATATTCCCTGACAATAGTTTAGTAGGAAAGAATTTAACTTTTGAATAAATTATGTTCAAACAATATGATACTTTTATAGATTTTGTGGAAAGCTTAAGCAAACTTAACCAAATATTCTGTTGTCAAAAGAAAAATTTAATTTTACATTTTCCCCCAAAAGATTTAAAATGATGACGATCAAACTCTTTGTGTAGGTCACGGTCAAGATCACCTCATCAACGTAAGTTAAGGTTACACAATCGATCTAGGTCAAGGTCACCTCGTAGATCTAGATCAAGGTCACCTCGTAGATCTAGATCAAGGTCTAAAAGCAAAGAAAGAACAGCTTATCATAGCAAGTCACACAAAAGAGACAAGCAAGAGCAAAGAAGACAGGATGAGAAACCCCCAGAGCCAGTTATTGGTGAAGTAGGTTTTAAATTCATGTTCTGTTGATAAATAAGTTACATTGAAATAAGAAAAGTTTTAATTAACCTACATTAAGTCTGTGTCTCTTGGGTCATAAGATGTATTTTCTGTTACCCATAAACTTATTAGTGAATGTATTCTGATAAACTTTGGAAGTATCTTAGAACATAAAGTAAAAAAAAAGGAACATTAACTCTTTCAGCATGGGCTCAGTCCCTGAGACCGACCTCGTAACCATTTTGTGCTTGTTATAGTTTTCATGCTATAACTTTTTAATTAGTAAGCGTATGTTAACAAAATTTGGCAGATTATCAGTAAACATTACAATGCTTTCATATACAAAAAAATCAATTTTCTTATTAAGTCTTAAGGTTTGTAAAGCAATGTTTTTTCTCATGCCTTTTTTTCTTTTTGCATGTTGCCTATCCAACATGCAAAGTAATTTTCATTTTAAGATAAAAAATACTTTTGTGCATCAGAAAATTTTCAAATTTCACATGCGAAATCTTTATAATGTCCAGATAGTTATCAAATGTTTCTTAAGAAAGAAACTATTTTAACTGTTTATTTTC
>NW_013666914.1:120013-128417 GCF_000517525.1 Limulus polyphemus
ATCGATAACTTGAGTTCCTAATTCGTACGAAACTATACTTAGCATTTTGACATCACAAATATCTAATTTGAACCAGTGCTGCATTCAACATACCACATGACACACAAACATCGATGTTTAACTGCATTTTTTTTAATATTTACTTTTAAATTAAGAAATTGAGTAAGGTATAATACTAAAATTTGAATTATAATCTACAGTTTGATTACCAAACTTATTGACATAAATTCATGAAATAGTGGTTCAGTAAAATCTTGAATGCGAGTCAATAAATGAGATGACATGGCCTTTCACCTGTGACCAGCCTGGAAAGCTTTAATTCAAAATAAATCACAATTCATTGTGTTATGAAGTGTATAAACTTATTAGTTGGATATATTCTGACCAATTTTGTGCGTAAAGTTTCTTAAACAATACAACAAAAAAACTAACTTTAATTTACATTAAATCTTCCTGTATTATATCACAAACAGAGATTGTTCTTACAGTTGTTGAAGATCTGTGCATTACATATATGCATATTTTTTATTGTACTTTAATTGTGTGGGCTCAGTACTCACTAAACCTATCTAAGCTTACTTGGTATCTTGTCATAGAAGAAAATAATACAAACATTTTAAGGAATGAAAAGAATGTCAAAAGAAACCATGAGAAAAATTCCAAAGTTTGTGATTTGTTCTTAAACTTTCCATTAGTCCACTGTTCGTCCATGTAGGAGCTCTGTCAGGTCACTTTGCTACAAAAACAACAAATTTTGCTCAAACCACTTTATAATCTGCTCTGTAAAATTATACTTATATGTTTCCAGTTGTTTAGATCACGTGATGTGATGTAAAGAAGATGAGAACAAAGCCTTTAGCAATAAAATCACATGAAAAAAAGACATAGTTAATCATATTCTCAAGAGATATTAGTTTCTCAGGAAGCATAAATATGTTTTTTGGGATATGTAGAAAAAAGTATAATAAAAGCATAAAGCACATTGTACAGAAATGATGGTATAGTTTTTCATTTTTCTTTGCAGATTGCACTATATAAATGTTGGAAAATTACAAAATATCAGTTATGTATTGTAAATTAAGCATTTATATTTAATTATTACTCGATATAACATCATATTACACTGTTATATGCATATTTCAGAACTTTCTATTTTTGCAGTATGCAATTTTTAAATTTAACTGCAATTCCTGATAAAATACATATATTCTATTAACCATAAACTTATCAGTTGGATTTATTCTGACAAACTTTAAAGGTAAAATATCATAAAGCATAAAGTAAAAGGAAAAGCAAATCAAACAGTGAAAAGAATGTGAATTAGTTGTTATTTCATAATGATTAATATTATAAAATTTTAATGCAGCTGTAAAAATACTCCTGTTAAGTAAGTTAACTTGAAACTGTGTATATGTATTAATTGATAAGGATGAGTTAGAAATTTGCTGGTTTGCAAGTTCTTCTAAATGACAGTAAAACTTAGTTAAAATGAAATAATAAATAATTGGTGTTCAAAATGAATAAACAATATTGTGTTATTAATTATTTACCCTAAAAATTTGATGTATAGGTTACTTTGATAAAATTGATAATAATTACAATTCACTTACTTAATCTAGTTCACGCCATAACAGACGTTTTCCATGAAAATTGATATAATTAATGCTTAGATCACTACTATATCTATTGCATCCCACCTGGCTTCATGAACCCTGGTATTGGGTGAAAGGTCTTGTTGGCACTGGATATGCCAGATGTAGTGCAATATGAAATGGTTTTTGTTTTTTTGTGTTTTTTATCCTAATTTTGTTTATAATCCTGCTGTACCAAAAAAATAAGTTATTGCAGTAATTAGCATAAACTTTAAAATAAAAGACAATATAATTTGATGTATTGAAAGTTATAGACTTAATTAAATCATATTTTAAGATTAATTCTTGTGTGTAATTAAATTTGAAAAATTTATAATCATTGACAGAAATTATTTAAATTTTTAACTCAAAGTATACCCATTCTAGTCAAAGTATTATTTTTTTATTTATTTAGATTTATAGTGGTAAAGTGACCAATATCATGCAGTTTGGATGTTTTGTTCAACTTGACGGGTTGAGGAAGAGGTGGGAGGGGCTGGTCCACATATCACAGGTAGGAATCTTTGGAACTTGTCCATCATTTATGTTTATGTACAACATAATTTAGCGTTAACTATTCTCATTTTAAATTTTGTAAATTATTTTGTTGTGCATCACATTCTCTTTCCTATTAGATACATCTGAATATTTCATAGTAAATGTTATTATTTTTTTTCAAATTCCAGCATCAGTAAAAAAAACTAATTGTTGTTGTTAGATGAATTTAATGTAAAAGTCCAACTGTAAATGCTGCAAGTAATAATTAAAAAAAATTTTAAATCACTTTTTTCTGTAATATATTGGTTTACTGGCTAATAATGAAATTTCTGAAATGAATGTAAATTACATATTCATTATTGTATTAATTTTTCAGCTGTCCAAATATCATGTTATGTGAACAGCAAGATACCTAATAAAATTTACTTGAATGAAGTGAATACCAAAGTTGTAGCTGCATATATAAGCACTTGAACATTTTCTGTGATTAGCTTTGTCTTCTCAGCCCCTGTTGGACCAAATCTGACAAGTTATAAGTGTAATGTTAATCTTAGTCTTCAGTAGATGTTAAACTTTCTCGAGTTCTATTCTTGGTTAACCTAGATTAATGTAACTATTTCTGACCTTACAGCTTCGGCGAGAAGGACGTGTTACAAATGTTGGTGATGTTGTACAACGTGGACAGAGAGTTAAAGTAAAGGTTTTATCTTTCACTGGGCAGAAAACAAGTTTATCATTAAAGGTATGCATTTTTGGTAATAAAATTGTTTTGCTGGTGAACATAAGATAAATTTTACTGCTTTGAAAACAGACAAGGGCCTCAGATGGAACAATAGTATTGTTGGATATACATGACTGTTTAGTTTGAGTTATCATTTAGATTATTTAGTGATTCAGTATTTAATGATTATTTAGTTTTTATAATAAGAGCGTTAAAATATAATTATTTTAAAAGCAATAGTTATGATAAGTTTCATTAGATAATTCTGTACGAGTTGTACATTGTGTATACAGTTTAATCATTGTACTAGGCTTTTGTAATATTGTTGATGTCATTTTACTCGAAGCATCTAAGTTTTTCTCGTTATGTGAATATTGTTGTCACTAGAAGGCTAGATCTTTCTTTCACGTGTTATAAATACGTGCAGATACAGAGTGCAAGTAAGAAGTTAAAGTAAGTTAGTGAAAGTAAAAGTGAAAAAGTGTAGATAGATTGTGTGATTGTCAGTTTAGTCATAATGAGTGATTTCTAAAGTGAAAGTTTCACAGTTTGTAATGTAACAACAAAGACATAGAAGAAATAATTTGTCTTGTCAATTGGGTTCTAAAGTAATTGAACTAGCTAAGTGGTCCTCTGACATGAACGAGAATTATTTAAAAGCTCTGGATCCAATTGATTGTATTGTTATAATAGAAGAGAGAAGAAATAATTTACCTTGTCAATTTGGTTCTAAAGTAATTGAACTAGCTGTGTGGACTTTTCTCGTAAAAGAGAAGTAACTAAAGCTCTGGATACAATTGTGGTAAACAGTAATGTAACAGATTATTTTGTACATATTATTTTTTACTTATGTATACTTAAATTCTACTAATTTATTCACAAATATATCAAAACATGATTTGTGTAGCAGTTTATTCATCTTGTTTAATAACGTAGTAGAAAACATGTCTATAAAAAGAAAAAGAATTGGTTACTGTGTTATAAATTAACAGTAATAAGGTGGGTAACTTAATTTCTAGTTATAAGGTTTTTTATATTGCACTTTAATTTTTTTTATGTATTAAGATAAAATATTCTCTAAACAAATTAAAAATTAAATATTTTGTTAGTATAAATAACAAAATGTTAGATTTGTTAAAAAAAACAACTGATAATTATAAGTTAGAATGTATGTGCAGGATGTAGACCAAGAAACTGGAGAAGATCTTAATCCTGTACGATCCAAAGGATCAATGAACAGTGATGATTCTGAGGAGGAGTCACTAAGAAATCCTGATCGTCCATCAAGTCTACCTTTGATCACCAAGCGAGATGATGATGACATGGATAACAGGAGGAGAGTTCAAAGAATATCTTCCCCTGAAAAGTGGGAAATTAAACAAGTGAGTTTCTGCTCTATCATGATATCATACAACATTTTAGAAGTCTGTAACCTTTACCCTAACCGGTCAGTTGAAACATTTCTTTCATCTCATGTTTTTGGTGTGCCAAACCATAAAGATAGAAGACAAGGAACACCCTGGCCACTAGCCATGTTGGACTTGGTGATCGTACCATACAGTTTGCAAATAAGATTCCAAAATGAGTAAAATTCTGGTGATTAAAGATATTTGGGAAAAGGACAATAAATTTTTCATACATCTTTCATAAATTAAACAATATGGAAACTGTACGATGAACAAAATTTTTTTATCCTTCACATTAACATCACCTTGCACTCCAACTTGTTGGATACTGAGTCAGACCGATGTTGTCAATTCACAAACTATCTTGAGTATAAATAATTTTCTAACACATCTAATTTTTGGAGTACAACATAGTTCTACATTTTACTAAACGTTTGCCACATTTCAGATAGATATCGTAAAATATATAGTAAATTTAGTTTGATGATAATGTAATAAATTAACGGAGTGATCAGTATTAAAATGTGTTCTTTCCTTCTTCTAATAAAGAAATAAATGCATAACTTGTATGTAATATACAGATGATAGATAAGTGGTTATATATTATTGTAAATAATTACATATTATTCTTAATTACAGCATCAATCATTTTGTCACAGCTTATAGTTACCAACCTTGGCTAATAGAAATTCAATTTGACTAACCCATTGGCCAGTGATTAAATAAAAATCCATTGCTCTCCCAGAAAGATCATCTTTGTGTGCTAGTTATTACATATAATCCTCTGAAGAATTGTAACTTAAAAACATTATTCAAGTTAAAGAATGCTTGTTGTTACAATGAATTTACTACTGGGAACTGAGTACAACTAATTTTTTCATATTTCTCTTCTATTTTTTGTAACAAACTGAATTTGATGCTCTCATGAGTCAAAAGTGATTTGTTTATTTACATTTTTTAGATATACCCCAAGAGAGTGTTATATTTTATTAATGGTTTCGTCTCATGTTTTCACAGATGATGTCTGCCAACTGTATAGACAAGTCTGAGCTACCAGATTTTGATGAGAGTACAGGACTTTTACCAAAAGATGAAGATGATGGTAAGGAAATTTTTATTGGATAACAAAATCTATTTTTGAACTAACTTAAAATGGCAATGTCTGTTTCATTAATTCTTTTAGCCAAGGTTTATAATCCTCTTAAAATGTAAAGATCCTGGGGTTGATGTTAAATGACTGTTTGACTGTTGTGTACAGGTACTTTCTTGGTCCAGCCATGTTACTCATACTTAAAACCTGTCTGATGGGACAGGTACTTTCTTGGTCCATCTATGTTACTCGTACTTAAAACCTGTCTGATTGGACAGGTACTTTCTTGGTCCATCTATGTTACTCGTACTTAAAACCTGTCTGATTGGACAGGTACTTCCTTGGTCCATCTATTTTACTCGTACTTAAAACCTGTCTGATGGGACAGGTACTTCCTTGGTCCATCTATATTACTCATACATAAAACCCGTCTGATGGGACAGATACTTCCTTGGTCCAGCCATTTGACTAACACAAAACCTGTCTGAGAGGATAGGTATTTTCTTTGTTCATACATGTGACTCCCACAAAACCTGTCTGATAGGACACGTACATATATATATATATATATATATAGTTTTTGTCTGAAATTTAAACCATTTTTAGTTTATGCCTGTTTTTGTTTTTTTCAGATGAAGATATCGAGATTGAGATGGTTGAAGAAGAACCACCTTTTCTTCATGGCCATGGAAGGGCTAATGTCCAAGACCTCAGTCCTGTTAGGATTGTAAAGGTACGTTTTTGTTTATCATCATAATCATGATCTATAAAAAGGCTATAAAGATTAGTTCTGTAGTTTAGAAAGAAATATAGTGGTTGTAAACAATAAAATATGGTAAATCATTGTTATTCAACTGTAATAATATTTGGCTTTTCATTTCCATGATATAAAACATGGTTGCAGAGTGTATCATTTTTATATAACGTTATATAATGTTTTGTAACTGATATTTCTTTATGTTTCTATAAATCTGAATTGTTAGCTATTGTGAGTAAAAACTTGTGTTTGTAAAATTTTTCTTTTTTTTATCCACGATGTTTTACATGTTTTAAGTTTTTTCTTATGGAGGCCAAATCTTGATAGACTTTATCATTATCATAATACTACTGCAGAGCAGAATAACAGAAATATGAGAGCCTTACAACAATAATATCTATCATAATACTACTGCAGAGCAGAATAACAGAAATATGAGAGCCTTACAACAATAAAGTCTATCATAATACTACAGAATAACAGAAATATGAGAGCCTTACAACAATAAAGTTTTTTCTAACAAAAGCATTTCAAAACAACCTGAGACATTATACAAATACTAACTCCAATTACATAATTATTTTTCAAGCACAAGCTACACGCATGTATATAGTGTGCACCAAATTTCATATAAATAGGTTAAACAATTTAGGTGTGAGAACAAAACAAACAGGGATAACATTCTTTCACCCAGCCCACTAGGATAGGGTTGAAATGTTCTAATTTTAATACTGTAAAGTATAGGTTTAGTATATGTTCATAACTTGAATTAAGAAAAATAATAACTGACTGTACATGGGCAAAACTGTGGTGTAAGATTTAGAATAAGAAAAATGTATGGAACATGCTATAAGTGAAGATCATGACACTATCTCTCTTTCTTTTGCATGGACAATAAAATTTTAATGTAACTGTACTATTACATAGGTAGTTCTTTTCTAACACTTAAAAGTATTTCATCTGCACTAGTTTAGCAAAACCAGCATGATTTTGCTGGTTTTTCCCACACAAAGAATAACTAAACAAAAAAATTACACCATGAAAACAATTTGATGAAGATTGTGAGAAGTCAACGTATTATGAAATCAACACTCAGGCAGTCCAATTCGTTCTAACACAAGAACCAAATCAATCTTTTAAAATGCTGAGAAATAAAAAAAACACTAATTAAGTGTGAAGATTTTGACCAAATGTATGCTGGTTCAGAATTCCAATAAAGCATGCTTCAAATTATAAAGTAGATCAGAAGAAAAATTATTATCTTGGCTAGAAGAGTATATATACATACACTAAAAATAAATATGTAAAAAAAATCAATTGTAGAAAAGTGTGAAGTAATACTATTGCAGAGCTTTTAAAAACACTAATTTTATTCCTTTCATGATTTGTAATAGGTACTTTCTTTGTATGTAAGAGCTTGTATGAACAAGTGAAAAATTAACATACTGTTATTAGAACAATACATCTACAACAGTTATTGTTTTATTGAAAAAATAATTACTGATGTATTTAAATGAATTTAGGTACACAGTAAAAAAAACTATAGGATGTAACGAAATATCTTTTTCGTGTTTTAAAAACACTAATTTTATTCCTTTCATGATTTGTAATAGGCACTTTCTTTGTATGAACAAGTGAAAAATTAATATACTGTTATTAGAACAATACATTAGAAAATTAGCCCTGATTGAATATAAGTATAGGAACTTTCTGATCAATAATATTATTATTGATCAGAAAGTTCCTATACTTATATTCAATTAGGGCTAATTTTCATTATTTACGTTTGTTATTTATTTCTATCTATTGAAGCAGTCATGTATCCACGAAAATAACATAAAACACCACTGATCAGTAAAAACATTGACCTGTAGAAACAACTTTCATACACATAGTGGGCAGAACACAAATAACCCTTTGTGAAGTTTCGTGTTTAATATCAAACAACAGCAACATCATTTTACCCCACATTAGTGATTTAGCAACAGTTTGTGGTAGAGCAGAGTAAATACCAGATCTAATGTACAGGGACACTGAACAACTTGTAGATGTGTATTTTGGAGGTTCTGCAGGTTACGCAATGCAATATTCAAACTGTGTGTTTATTCATCACTTATCAGAGTATGTGTTAGACTGATGTCGGCAGTTCATACACATACTTTGAGTACAACTATGCTTGTAACAGTTACTAGTCATTATAAATCATTACATCTCAGTAAAGGTTAAATATCGGGTATTTAGTAAGGTTGAATTTGTTTTAAGTTTTGCTTTGTTTTACGTGCTACACTATTCTAAGTATGT
>NW_013666914.1:129052-134673 GCF_000517525.1 Limulus polyphemus
TATTTTATGCTTAGTTTTATTATAGATGTCACATGTATGTTTTAAAAATTAGATATTTATTACTGCGTCTTTTGTTAGAATATTTATTTTCTCTTATACTTTAGCTGAAGGACGTACTCTAGCGGCCAACATGCGAGGTATTGGTTTGTCAGGCCAAGAACTGCCTGAGTGGAAAAAACACATAACAGGTGGAGCTAAGGCCTCTTATGGAAAGAAAACTCAGCTATCTATTTTGGAACAGCGACAGAGTCTTCCTATCTACAAGCTAAAAGATGAACTAGTTAAGGTAATTTTATGTTTTTGTTTTACCATCTAACCTGACTTTTAACCATATTTTTGTATTTAAGTTGATAGGTTTTGATCCTGGAGAGCTGATTGTTTATGTATTTCTTATCCATGCCTTATTCAAAATTATTGTGAATTAATGCTTCATTTTTTTCTCTTTATTCCTTTTAAGAAAATTGAAAAGAAAATGTTATCCTGTTTTAGGAAGTGCAGATAATATTTGTTATATTTTAGTAATTTATGTAGCTCTTGATATATTTAATGCTAATATTCTTTTATCTATTTGGAAGTTTTCTAAGAGTTAAGTATAATTATATACATGTATACATACCAAACACTATGTTTACATGCATATCAATTATTTTTTGACAACAAGTTGTTTGTACGGGTGTTTCACCTTAACCCTAGAAGGACCACAGAGCATCTACCAGTGTCGAGTGCATACCTGTACTTCAAATTTTAAGTAAAAATAATAATTTTGATTCTATTACTACAATTTTTAACTCAAATATATTTTAGAATTAATATATTTTTTATTTTGTTCAAAGTCATTTCTGTGCAGCTCTGAGAAATCTCCTGTGTAAACGTTACACTTCAAAATTTTTTTATAGAATTTTTTATCCCTATACCAAAGCACAGACTTGTGTTTCCTGAGAAAGTATCATTGCTTTAGATTATAATTATTCATGCATTGTTTATCATATGATCTTCCTTTGTTTGAGGTTTTATTAGTACAGTCTTTTGTTATCACTATTTTGTATCATAGCACGTGGTGTGAATAATTACTGATGAAGCACAGATTTGAAAATAGCTACAGGCAAAGTTTAAATACTGTCCGATAGAGCAAATTGTAAACTGCAGAGTAAATAAAATGGTGTGAACAGTAATTTATGGTTTCATGACTAGACAGATCTTTAGCAGAAAATAGCAGCAGAATATAATGGGAAGTTTAGTAGACTTAAGAATAAACCACAGATCAAGAAATTCTTTTATAGTTTCTTTTTATTTCTAAATATGTTTTCACGTTAAATTATATCTGTTTGAAATCTACAAAAGTGTTATTTTTTGACAAGACATCAGGTAAGCTAAGTTAGGTTTCATTCATTAAATGTTATTGGTATTCGAAGAGTGCACTTAAATTATAAGAACTCTTATTTACTGAAGAATTTTTAGATATATAAATTGATATTAAACAACATTATTGTAAACAAATATATTGTTATCTAGCCCGACAAAGGTAATGGTGATACCATTGCAAAAGGTCACCAACAAATCTTTGTCAGTTTTTGCCATGCTTTTTATGATTTATAGCCAAAAGTAATGACTAATGCATTCAACAAAATAAAGTATCAAATGACTGGATATATAAAAATGGAATTTTCTGATCAACAATTAAAGAAATTGAAATGCCAAGAAGAAGAAGAAGGGAAGTATTTTTAATGTTTTTGTTTTTTTTCAAAATGGTGTCTTACAATAAAATTTTGGAAATTTCACATTATAAAACATTATAGAAATACCTAATCAAATTATATGATTTTTTAAAGCTGAAATACAATACTATTTAATAAGTTTGTACTAAGTTTAATGCAGTTTAGTTAAGTTTTTCCACTGTGAGAAGGTTATCAATGACACCCCTCTGGTCTGGAAAGGGTTAATGTCTGTGACTGGAATTTGACCTAAGTCTTTGTGTTTTAATAATGAAGCAACTACTTCAGTAAACTCTTGGCAAATGTATAACCAATTTATCTTTTTGTAGGTTTTTATTTGCTAACCCTTTGGCTACCATCAGGAGTATATTATGTACTTACATTTAATGTTTTGTGGCAACATGTATAATTTAATTACTAAAAAGAAAATTACAATCTCTTATTAGAAGTATAATTCACTTACCCGCTCTAAATGTTTTGTAAGGATGAAAATAAATATTGCCATACAAATATGCTTGATATCTTGGGAAAAGGTGGGTTATTGTTTGAAAAATGTTCTTTAAAATTAAGCAGTTTATAATGTTGGCCACTGGAGCACTTGCATGGTAAGTAATTTCAAAGTATTAGCTTAATATTAAGAGAAAAAAAAGTCATTACATTATTTTCAATTCCATATTCTTAATTGTTGCAGGTGTTATATCTGGTCAGTGGTCATCATTTGAATTATCATAGTTAGAAGACATACCTTTCTGACATTAAATATGACAACAACTAACTGGTGTGATAAACATCAATTAAACCTTCAAAACTGTGCTTAGCTGAATTTTTAAGAACAAAGAAAGTTTTATTCAGAATGTCAGTTAAAATGTTTTAATTCAAAGTAATCATGTTACAGGCAGTGTCTGAAAACCAAATCCTTATAGTTATTGGGGAGACAGGATCAGGTAAAACTACACAGATTACTCAGTACCTTGCAGAAGCAGGATTTACAACCCGAGGAAAACTTGGATGTACACAGCCAAGGCGTGTTGCTGCTATGTCAGTGGCTAAACGTGTTGCTGAGGAATTTGGTTGTAGGCTTGGACAAGAAGTGAGTGTTTTGAGATTTTCTCTACTGATTGTTGTGTATTTTGGAGACTACTCCTTCCTGCTTTTACAATTTCCAAGCTTCTAAAGATAGTCATAAATGTGTTGTTTAAAAGCTGGTATTATTTTCCTTTTTGCAACCTGTTGCCGTATAGCCCCATTTCATCCTTATATGAATTGTAAATTTCTAAACTTTTAGTTATTATATCAGAATTCTTTGTGATCACATGCCTTCAAATAATCATGTTTGTTTATTTTTTGTTTGCTACATAAAGGTAGTAAATTAATTTTGTTGGTTCTCTTGCACCTGGACCCCCCTTGCAGCTTCCACTGACATCTTTGATGTTATTATTTCTGATTTTTATAGTTGGGAAGTTTGCAGGTGTGTAGTATATAACAAAGTTACATAATGGTTTTTAATTCTTTATGAATTTTAAATTGTCAAAAAATCTAACATTACCATTGTGGTATCATACTGGGCATTCCTGCACATACATTCATAAAAATCAATAATTCATAAATATCATCATATCTGAAACATACATGATTCAACTATAAAGTGACACAATGGGTCACTTAACTGTTTTTCTAGTTTTTTTTTAAGTGTAGTGGAAAATGAAAAAAAAAAGCCGTGACACATATTATTTTATTCAGTTTCAGGTTTTTTGGTTTAACTTCATGTTATTATGACAAAAAGTATATTTGCTAGACATATAGTTGATGTTTTTATCTGTGTTGTAAATATAAAACCTTCACTTTCAATACATTTTCTAGGTTGGCTACACCATTCGTTTTGAAGACTGCACAAGTCCTGAAACTTTAATCAAGTACATGACAGATGGCATGTTGCTTCGAGAGTGTCTTATTGATCCCGATTTAAAGGGTTATGCTGTTATGATGTTGGACGAAGCCCATGAACGTACTATTCATACTGACGTTCTTTTTGGGTTACTGAAAAATGTAAGCTTAGTTTGATGTGTCAGTTTCACTGTAACAAAAATATTTTTAGCATAAATGATGTAAATGTATTAGAAACTTTCTAAAAAATTTTAGATGAGAAACATTTTAGAATTAATTTGATTAGTTTGTGATTAACCTTTAGATATTTTAGGGATGTTAAAAATCAAGAAATGTCTCATTAAAATCATCATATATATAGTCAGCATTTGAATGGTACTAAAATATTGTTTTATTATTTATTACTCTGTTTAGGCTGTCAAGAAGAGACCAGAATTAAAACTAATTGTGACTTCGGCTACCTTGGATGCCGTGAAGTTTTCCCAGTATTTCTTTGAAGCTGTAAGTAGTTTCATTTAAAGGAAAAAGTAAAGTAAAGATGGCTCTTTAATACTTGTTTCATTCAACAATATTTCTTTCTTACAACCTTTATGGTGCAAAAGGGCACCAACAAATCTTTGTCTGTTTTTGCCATGCTTTTTATGATTTATAGCCAAAAGTAATGACTAATGCATTCAACAAAATAAAGTACCAAATGAAATTTGTTAATGAATATCAGTCAAGTTTAATCTGACTGGATATATAAAAATGGAATTTTCTGATCAACAATTAAAGAAATTGAAATTCCAAGAAGAAGAAGGGAAGTATTTTTAATGTTTTTTTGTTTTTTTTCAAAATGGTGTCTTACAATAAAATTTTGGAAATTTCACATTGTAAGACATTATAGATTGGATATTTAAGTATCTTTTATTTCAATGATAAGTTACCAAACCTTAAAACTTTTATAACAGGATAATTATAGAAATACACAATGTCAATGATTTAAGTAGCTAAAGTAAAAAGTAGAATGAAGTAAATGGTTACAGCAAATTTTAATCACAGTACAACTTATTGTTTGGAATAAGAAATACTTTTTTATCATAAGAAATGTAAAATTTATGTATAGTTTCAAAAATTTATTTTAGTTTTAAAATCTAAAAATAATCAACTTTAGTAGTAAATTTTTTGCAGTGTACTGTTTTAAAATGTGAATAAATAATTTCAGTTCTTAAATGCTTGTTTAAAAATCTAATTAATGGATACAATTTAAAAAAATGTTGATTGATTTATAGCCCATCTTTACCATTCCTGGACGTACATATCCAGTGGAAATTTTATACACAAAAGAACCTGAAACGGACTATTTGGATGCTTCGTTAATTACAGTTTTACAGATCCATCTCACTGAACCTCCTGGTAAGTTTGATTTTTACAAGTTAAGCTATACTAATGCATCAAGTTTGGTCATTAGTCCTATGTTTCTGCTTTATGTTGCTGTTTTAATAATAGCAAGATATTGCTCTGTCATTTCGTTTTGCATGCTTTTTTAAATTTGCTGTTAATATGATTTTTTTTTCTAATTTAAGGCGACATCTTACTGTTTTTGACGGGTCAGGAAGAAATTGACACAGCTTGTGAGATTCTTTATGAACGTATGAAGTCTCTGGGACCCCAAGTTCCAGAGTTGATCATTCTGCCTGTCTACTCAGCACTGCCTAGTGAGATGCAGACCCGAATCTTTGATCCAGCTCCTCCAGGTTCCAGAAAGGTATTGTTTACATCATTACTTGTAATAACAGTCCAGTAACAAGTACGTCTATGTATGTATTGCAACAACAAGTACCTCCATATAATTACAGCAGTGAATTGTGAAATTTGGGAATGTAATTTGAAGCTTTTTACAAAAAATATTACCATATTTGGAATATTTTATTTAAATTGAATTAGCAAATATAAAACATTTCTGTACAATTTGAGGGTAAACTCATATGTTATAGCTGGTTTAACTTCAAAAGCAACTAGAAAAGGTTTTGTTAAGTAAATTCT
>NW_013666914.1:135674-140276 GCF_000517525.1 Limulus polyphemus
TCCATTTAATTATGTTTGAAATTATGAACATTGCTCAACATCATGAAAATTAAACCTTATTTTCAATAAGCAATCCTGAAAAATATTTGGGGGTGCTTAACTTTTTTCCAGGTGTAAATATAAAACATTTCTGTACAATTTGAGGGTAAACTCATATGTTATAGCTGGTTTAACTTCAAAAGCAACTAGAAAAGGTTTTGTTAAGTAAATTCTATTAAGATCCATATAGGTAACTCCAGTATATTCAGATGTCTAACATATTTACATCTATTCACATCTTTCAGTGTGCAACACTCATTCACATCTATCAGTGTAACATTTTCTTCACATGCATTAACTGTACACTGAAGGCACTTCTTCATAACGATAATTGTTTGGTGCAAACTTAACATAGTGTTGGCAAACATCAGTTCATTCTCAGTCAATGCTATGTAAGTAACAGTGTTTTTTTCTTCTGGCTGTTTGGGGTTTCAAAATAAAGTTTGCACTTAATCTTAGGCTCTCACTATACATTTTAGCAACAGCTGTTAGTGGGTAAAAGTTTCTAACCCAAAACTGTTTCTTCTGGCTGTTTGGGGTTTCAAAATAAAGTTTGCACTTAATCTTAGGCTCTCACTATACATTTCAGCAACAGCTGTTAGTGGGTAAAAGTTTGTAACCCAAAACTCTTTCTTCTGAGAAAATCTCCAGTATCAAATCAGGAGCATGCATTTATAATAGATTTTTTACAGATAGGTATATTAAGTAACAAAGCCAAGTTATTCCAGACAGAATTTTATGATCATTGTGTCCAGCAAATGCTGTTACTTACGGCCCAGCTCTGTATTTTAAAGACCGTACTTCAGAATTCATGTATATATATATATAAAACTTCATGATATAAACTGTTGGATTTTACAATGAATAATAATACTATATTTTTAGAAAGAGCAAGGCCTTCTCTTTACAATGATACCAGAATTATGGAATTGAGTAATGTCAAAAGTATGCCTGATCATCCTCTCCACAATAATAATAAAAAAACAAAAAAACAAAACAGTTTACCCAAGAAAAGAGTTTGATAGTACATGTAAACATGTGATTCACAGCATTTTCAATTCAATGAGGAATTTTTAAGCCTTACAAGGCTTCACATTTCCACATGTACTACCATTATATTAGGTTTACAAATTAACTCAAGTTTGTATACGTGCTCAATTCTGTTGCATGACTTTTTTTATTTGGTCCAGACTGCCTAGTTTCATAAAGTGATATGATTGTTTCACCCAAGATTAAATATGTGAAGGTCAGTAGAGTTGAGGTGATTGCTATATTTTGATTGATTTATTAATGATTAATCTTTGCACAAAGGTGGAATTATCATGCTTGGAGGATCTGGTTATCACTTCAGTGTTAAGAGGGTTCATTACTCTTTTGTTGTATTGGTATTGCTTGCTCTTAATTGGCTTCATGTCTTTACAAGCTTGATACAGAAAAAATAGTTTAAGAAAAGTAGGTGTTGGATAGAAAATGTCTGGAGTGGATAGAATTAGGACTTGAACCAGTTTGTATGATCTTTTTAATGCTTGAATTAAGTTCTGCTTCATTTGGATATAATCCTCCTTTTCTTTTGTGTTATGATAAAAACAACTGTATGAGAGTACCACGCTATGAGTTCAAAAGATAAAATTATTTGCCCTAAATAAAAAAAAAGTGCATAATCTGTAGAATCATTCATGAAATAGAACAGAGTATGTTTTTTGATAAAGTGATACTCCACTTAAGGCTTTTTGACAGAAGATGACCTAACAGACTTGTAATGAATAAACTGTTGCACACCTTGTATACCAAGCTTTTGATTTTACTAAAACATTTGTGAAGTTGTTTGGTGGATTATATATAAACTGAGAGAGTGTTAAAACAGTAATAACAACATAATTGTTAATTTATTGTACATCAGTATGTGTATAAATTTTAATATTGAAAGCTAAGTTGAGTTGTTAAACATTTAATATGAATAGAATATGTGTACTTCAGTTAACAAGTGCTGTATGTTATTCAGGTTGTTATTGCCACAAACATTGCAGAGACTTCTTTGACCATTGATGGTATATATTATGTTGTGGATCCAGGATTTGTGAAACAGAAGGTTTACAATTCAAAAACTGGAATGGATTCTTTAGTTGTGACTCCCATTTCACAGGTAATATTTTGTTCTTTCTCTAAAACAACCTGATTGGTAATTCTTTTACTTTTTTTTTTCAGATTTACTTATTACTGAAATTAAATACTCTTTTTTTCTCTCCTAAATATCACAGCTTTTAGACATGGAATCAAAATAGGGATTTGTAGCTTGAGGAAATAATGTCAACACTATATCTCAAACTTTAAGCTTGTTTGTTTACTTTTTTTATGATTGCATTTTCACTTTAAGCTACCTATCTTGCATCTGTATTTTTTGAAGATCCCTAATTCTTCATTGTAAATTAAAGATTTTTGATAATCTTTCTTTTTTCATTTTTTTATGTTCATCATGGATATAAGTCTGTATAATAACAATACTGTCCTATTTGAAACAGTTTAATCAAATACGTAGTTGGTGTATGATGCTCTCTCGGGAAACATGACAACCTTTGGATTGACTTCATGCAGATTGAATGGCTGTTGCTCCTGATATCATTGCCACAGTGTTATCATTGATAGTGGTACAGCATGTATGATCACAATGATGCTTAGTGATCAACATACCACATGTTATGTATATGCTTGTAAAATATACATAGCTACTATATTTATACCCTGTGGCTATACGAGGAGTCTGTAAACACTGGATTGGAGGAACTACTGAACTATACTGGAATGGTGCATGGACTAGATTTTGTAACTACATGAGTTTTATATTCTTTACAAGGTTGAAAATGTGTTAACGAACAATTATGAATTGATTATATTAATATACATATAATATACATTAATGGGTTGTGACATTTCTACAAGCCGAGGCAGAAATTTTGTAGCTATATATTTTATTCAGAAAATATTTAGTTTCAGATAAAGTATGCAGCAGCGACAGCCCACCAGAGTTGAGGGTCGTCACAGTGGAAAAACTTTCGCCTAGAATCTCCATCTCCTGCTTGCACGATTCTTGCCACTCATTATAGTCAGCTTCAAGGATGGCTACTCTATCTACAGTATCTATAACATTCGCAATCACACAGTGTTAGCTATGACACTTACCATCAGCAATCACTGTGATTGCCGATCCGATGGTCAAAAATGTGCTTGGTGCTATCTTTTGAACTACGGCTTAATGGTTTATGTTGTGAGAAACAACCTAGACGTTTGTGTAACACGGCCAAAATCAATCATGCAGTGGTAAAAACAAAAGCTCAAAAACTGTGATCTTGTGAGTAGCGTTGTGTCCGAAAGGGTAGGAACCCTATATGTAAACAAATGATATGCGACATCAACACAGTTGCAACAATAAGTTAATAATCGCTATATGAGGCACCATATAAACCACAGACTACATGATTAAAATGATTGGGTGTCAATGGTACACAGCAGCTGTTATTGCTAGGTAGACAAATAAACATAAAAACTATCCTACACAATGCGCAATGATCCCTTTAATAATATTGCCCAAGTTTTATTATAATACTCACATTTTTTTTGTAGGCTGGCGGAACAATATCAAATAATAATAAAGAAGAACAAACGGGCGATCCCTATATTACGAACCACTACCATGGTTAATGATATTGAAATTAATTTTTTTAAGATTAAAAAGTTGGCGCTCTTACTTTGTCAACGACTTACATGACCTGGTGGTTAAGACACTCGACTCATAACTTGAGGGTCACGGGTTTGAATCCCATCACTGTGTGTGTGTGTGTGGGAGGGGGGGTTATAATGTGACGGTCAATTCCCCTATTCGTTGGTAAAGAGTAACCTAAAAGTTGGCTAACTGCCTTCCTTGTAATCTATCACTTCAAAATTAAAGACGGCTGGAGCAGACAGCCCTCGAGTAGCTTTGCGCGAAATTCGTAAATAAACAAACGTATTCTGTCATTTGAAGATGTTGGTTATTTGAAAGAAAATCTTTGACGTAGAATTTCAGTAGAAATCATAAAAACATCATCTACCTTCATGTCTTCATCAGTTCCAAACTGAGAAAAACTATTTTTTCTTTGTTTTGTAAAGCTATTAACCTGCGTCATAAAATCACGTTGTTGTTTTTGAATATTTGTATTTTATACTTAATAACAGTATTTAGTTTAATTTTTTGGCAGATATTTTACTGAAAACACTTCCATAATTTCATTTTTAGCCCCCCCCCCTACCCCGTGCTACAATGGTAAGTCTAAAAGCTCGTGGTGGCCAGAACACAAATAGCCTATTGTGTAGCTTTGCGCTTAACAACAAGCAAATTTGTATTTTTTTTTTTGCATGATAAAAGGTAGTCATATAACTCTTAGTTCTTATAAAATTAAATTCCAACATTTCTATAATTACGAAAAACTCATAACCTCATATTTCAGTAAGGTTATTTTCTTAAGACGCTTCTGTATACCGTCAGTCTGAACAACATATTGTTACGTCTCCGTTGTTAATTGATTTTCC
>NW_013666914.1:140824-147014 GCF_000517525.1 Limulus polyphemus
AACTCTGGTGGGGCATCACTGCTGCATACTTTATCTGAAACTAAATATTTTCTAAATAAAATATATAGCCACAAAAATTCTGCCTCCCCTTTACCTAGAATCACCATCTCCTGCTTGCATGATTCTTGCTACTCCTTATAGTCAACTTCAAGGATGGCTACTCTATCTGTAGTATATTTAAAATTTACAGTCATGCAGTGTTTGCTATGATTCTATGCTTATCATCAGCCATCACTGTGATTGCCGATCTGATGCTTGAAACTGAGGTTGGTGCTATCTTTTTAAACTAGGGCTTAAAGATTTCTGTTGTGGGAGACAGCCTAGATGTTTGTGTAATGTTTTAGACATTTGTTTAATGTTTTAGATGTTTATGTAACATGGCCGAAATTGATCATGCAGTGGCAAAAAAACTGTGATCCTGTCAGCAGTGTTGTATCCGAAAGAGCAGGAACCTTATACATAAACAAATGATATGTGACATCAATACAATTGCAACAATAACTTAATACTTGCTATGATACGTGTGTCAAGCCTGCCATATAAACATGAAATTGCATTCACAGTCTGCACGCAGCTATATACTGATGCATGTAATAGATTATGAGGCTCCATATAAACCGCAGACTACATTAAAACGGTTAGGAGTCAACACTTATACAGCCACTGTTATTTGCTTGGCAGGCAAATAAACTTAAAAACTACCCTACACAATGGGCAATGGTATCGTTACTTGCAGAAACATGGTACTGCAGCTTTACTATTTATTTTTACATTTTTGTATATATATAACAGAAACATGGTTCGTATGTTTGTTTGTAATTATGCACAAAGCTACACAATGGGCTATCTGTGCTCTGCCCACCACGGGTATCGAAACCCGATTTCTAGCGTTGTAAGTCGGCAGACATACCACTGTGCCACTGGGGGGCCAGAAACATGGAATAGAAGCTTTACTTTTTATTTTTAGTTTCATATATGGAACACAAACATGGTATGGCAGCTTTACTTTTTATTTGTAGTTTTGTATCATGAACTACGGTAGTGGTTCATAATAGGGATTACCCATTTGTTCTTCTTTATTATTAGTTAATATTGTTCTGCCAGCCTACAGCAAAAATGACTGAGTATTGTAATAAAACGTGGGCAATATTACTAAATTTAATATCCTATTTATTATAACTTTTCATGGAAACATTGAACAACAATGGAAATATACTCTAATTCTACCATGTTTATTTTTTGTGGATGCCTTTCTCTTTGTTTATCACTTTGAATCATATTTGGGTAAACAAGCTTTAAACCAAAACATAAGAGTGATTTTTTTTTTTTTTGCTTTCTCTCTTTGTGTGCATTGAAGGAGACAAATAATGCTGTAGTATAAACAAAAATAAATTGATATATTGACTAGGGTTGACTTTATGTAGTTGTATTCCTAAAATAGTTTCATTATATTAGTAATTTTTCTTGGCTCTTATAAGTTGGTTCCCAAATGGATTGAGAAAGTTGTTTCAAACTTTCTATAATACAGGAATAATACACCGAGAAAGTTTTTAGTCAGTAATAATATTTTGTTAGTCACTGAAGTCAATTAAATATATGTGTAAGAGAGAGAGAGATTTTATTAATGACTAATGTTCTTCAATTTATTTTATGCAGTAAATTTAAAAATTATATTCTAGTATTGAATTCTGTTGGTCAATTAAAGCTGTACTTCACATGTGGAAGAGACATTTTAATACTGATTTCGTTGAAAGAATTAAAGCTATGCTACACTTGAGACATTTGTAACTGTTTACAAAGTTATTGAAAGCCTTTTGGTTATGGTTAGGCTCAAGCCAAGCAGCGAGCTGGCAGGGCAGGACGGACAGGTCCAGGGAAATGTTATCGACTGTACACAGAGAGAGCTTACCGAGATGAAATGCTGACTACCCCAGTACCCGAGATTCAACGAACCAACTTGGCTTCTACAGTTTTACAACTGAAGGCTATGGGTATTAATGATTTGTTGTCCTTTGATTTTATGGATGCTCCCCCCACAGAGGTATGTTGTCACAATTTGCATTTTAACTTTATTCATGAGGGCTAAGTAAAATGGGTACATAGTCAAGAGTTATAACTGTTTTATGTGAATGTCATGAAGTTTCTCTAGTACTTACTTTGCAAGGTAATCATATTAATCACATCTTACTCTGTTTCTTCTTTCACACACGATTCTTCTGTTTTCTTGTATACCAGATTTTGTCTCCATCTTTTATCTTAGTTAGATGTCGTCCTAAGTTTTTTGTTTATAACTGAACACTTCTTCACCTTACAGATATCAAAATATGGGGATTTCTTTTGTATTATTTACCTGCCTTCTCAATAAGTGCAGAATTTTTTTTTTTTGCTGTTTGTATTCTCACTAAATAACAGGATTTCATGCCTTTTTTGCAAAGTAGAGGGCTTTAGCTGCTATCATTTGTCTTCATTCTGTGTGCAGGAATTTTTTATTATTATTGGTTTTTCTTGCCAAAAACAGGATTTTGTGTCTATTTGTTCATTTTTCTTGTTAAATGTAAGATTTCTTCTTTTTTGAGTAATTAAAATTATTTATCTTCCATGCTGTATGACAAATTAAGCTGAAGACTTCATACCTTCTATTTAATTGCCTTTTATTGAAACATAAAGTCCACTCTTAAACGATCATTTTTGAAGATTAAAATGGAAACAATGTCAAGAACTGTAAAGAAAAATGCAGTTTAATTCTGTTTTGTTTATGAATTATGGGTCCCCTACTATTCAGGATATTGCTTATTTGGCTGTGAGATAATATCCGGGGGGGTTTAGACAGTAATAAATGAAACATATCTCCAATGGTTTAATATGACATTAAACTGTCATGGGCCTTCAAGAAAGTACTAATTCAGTTAGGGAATTAAAAATGCTTCTGATTTTTCTAGGGATGTCACAATAAAAAGGTACTTTTAAAAAGTAACTTCCAAACTTCCCCATCAGTAATTAATTTGCAGAAAATAATGAATGATTTAATTCTTCCTTCATGCTTGGCTGAAGAGTTCAACTTATGTAGTTGCATTGTCATATCAAAAAACATTATCATTATTGCAGAGGAGGAACATGGCTAAACTTGGAATTATTGTGTCCAAACTAACAAAATGTGGCTTGCTCTGAAATGAAGCTACCTGCATTATACTCAAGGCTTATACTTCCGTGGCTGTTTACATACACACACACACACATCTAGTTGATGGAAAATGGGTGTATATTGACTCCTCTGACTATTTCAACTTCTGCATTATTTCTGAAGCCACAGATTATGGTCATTGCTTTGCTAACACATATTTCTCAGAGTACTGAGTAATTTTAGTACAGCCTTAAATATCATGTTATACCAAATGATTGATCTTGAAACCTAAGTTTTTCTCTGGGAGTGGTTGCTGGTACCCATCACATTTTTTGTTGTCTTGTTTTATTTCACAAATTAACTTGGTTTAGTTGTCGTAATTGCCTTCCTGCTATTGTTGCTGTTTGCATTTAAGATTTTACCATTTTTGAAACTATTATTCTTTGTGAATTATCAGTTTTTTATGTATATAAATGTGTGGTATTAAAGTCTGATTATGTTTTTTTAAGTTTTAAATTGGTATTAAACTCCAATAATACAGTGTTTATTTGTATATGTTGAATGATCTTGCAGTCAGTAAGAGTATTAAATATTTTCTGTTATAGACCTTGATCATGGCTCTGGAACAACTATATTCTCTAAGTGCTTTAGACAGTGAAGGACTTTTAACTCGTCTGGGTCGTAGGGTAAGCATATACTGCATATTTTTTATTGGAATAAATAACTAATAGATTCCTTTAATGCCCTTTTTTAAGTCTTTCTCTTTCTCTCTTTACTAGCTGTATCACCATTCAGAGACAGCACTTGGTTTTAAATTTATACTTTTTTTTTTGCCAAAGTGTCTATCCTGGCAGAATGTTACATAATTTTCATTTGTAATTTCTAAGAACTGTGTCAAGTTTTCTTTTTCTGAATTTGTTATTCTTCAGTGAAAAGTGTAGTGTATTATTCTCATCTAACGAGCAGTGGTTGGTAGCTGCATGGGTGCTAATCTTATGATATGTGAGTATTCCCTGCCCACCTTCATTTTTGTGATGGAATATAAACAAAATATATTCCACAGGTAATAAGTTGATTTACAGTTTCGAAAATAAAGCTTTGATGCTATGTATTAAAAGAACGTTGCTCAAAATGCAAAAGAAGATCAAACAAACACGTGCCTGAGAGTAACAATTAAATGTCAATCTCGAACATCAAAAAGTTATTGTAAAGATTTATAAAATGTTTGTATTTTACATTTGGAAAGTTGTACAAATTTATGTAGCAGACAAGAGTCTAGTGGTAAGACAGTGAATCACCAATCTAAATATATGTTTAAAATCTTCTACTGGTTGCTAATAATCTGATGATATTAATGGTATCATGCATTATTTGACGAATTTATTTGCTTTATTGTGGTAAGAGATTACATTTATTTCTGTTTAATATGTTTGAGTAAAGAAGAAAATTTTTTTTTTCAGATGGCAGAATTTCCCTTGGAACCAAGTCTGTCGAAAATGTTAATCATGTCTGTCCATCTAGGTTGTAGTGAAGAGATTTTAACTGTGGTATCTATGTTGTCAGTCCAGAATGTGTTTTACAGACCCAAGGTATGCCACTCATTGTATACATGTTATCAGTTGAGTTTTAAAGAACGAAGGTAACCAAGTCATTGTATCCTTGTTACCAGAATTTGTTTTGCAGGCCCAAGATAACCCATTTATTGGATGCATGTTATCAGAATGTGTTGTACACACCCAAGGTAACCCATTAATTGTATACATGTTATATAGTGTTTGGGAGTGTTACATATTGAGAATTTGAAATAATCCAAGGCCGCGTTAAATAATTTAACTTTTAATAGTTGAGACGTACGTTGGATTTAGTGTTTAGAAATATGCCGGTATTTTATTTAATTTATGTTATTCGCCAACAAGAGCTATTCATACTGATCTTGTTTTGACAGAAATACGTTTTAATATATATATATATATATATATATATATCAACATTATAATTTACAATGGCAACTATTATGATTAATTATTACAAACCAAGTTTCATAAACAGAAATTTCATTAACTTACAAATAGCTTAAAATCGTCTTCCTAGTTCAGAGTATCCTTGATATCCAGCGAGTTGAACATACATATAATTGGCGGGAAGCTAGCTAGCTTTGTCAGGCACTGAATTGTTGGACCGTTGAAGTAAGATAATATTTTCATAAAACCACTAATGTCCGATGAGAAATTAATAATATTCTTGGAGAGATATTAATGTTTGATGGGAATTCACTGACGTTCGAAATTTATAATGGTTCTGGTCAAATGTTGTATATTTCCGGTTGATAAAGGTTAGCAAAATCACAGTTTATAGATTTACACGATTATAACAATCTCCAAGTAGACTTGTCTCTTCTCTGTTCTCTGCTGTTTTTTGGCACGATGCCCTGCTGTTTTTAAAGGCGAGACACTTTTCTAGAACCTTCTAATAATACCGGATACAGAAATATTGTTGATTCTTATGTTCACGAATATTCTACAATCTAGAAGAATTGGCGGGAGTTCCACCATATGTAACTAACACGGTAAGTTAGACACGCCCTCAAATATCAACTTATTAGAAACAAATGTTGACATTAAAATAAATATATAACAAATTCGTTATACGCAACACATATCTGATACTACAAGTCACGCATATTTCTAAATACAAATTCAATCAAACATCGTTCATATTAAAAATAAATACATAATAATAAGTTTGTTACACCCGTCATTGGAATTATAGGGCTGTAGATCCAAATCTAGATCCAAGGCTTAGTGGCTAGGGCATGAGGACTGCTGTTTATTCTTTCTTATTTTGTAACCTGATATTATTGGAACAAAACAAGAAGGTTACAGAATATTGCATGTCAAGCCAACAGAATTATGAAGAGAAGGCAAGCAACACAAAAGTGGACAAACCTTTGCTCCAACCTGAAAAAGCACGAAATTCAACAAACCAAATTCAAAATTATGGGACCTGTCATGCCTCACTCAAACTGAAGAAACAGAGATTACCTGGCCTGGGATTACAAACCAAAATCCT
>NW_013666914.1:148014-162020 GCF_000517525.1 Limulus polyphemus
TTTTTCTAGTTCAGAGTGAAAATATTATCTTACTTCCCGATGAGAAATTAGTAATATTCTGGAAGAGATATTAACGTTTGATGGGAATTCACTGACGTTCAAAATTTATAACTGTTCCTGGTCAATGTAGTATATTTTCCGGTTGATAAGGGTTAGCAAAATCACAGTTTATAGCTCACACGGTTATAACAGTTTCATAGTAGACCTGTCTCTTCTCTGTTCTTTTTTTTGCGCAATGCCGTGCTGTTTTTATAGGTGAGACACACTTTCTAGAACCTTTTAATAATACTGGATACGAAAATGTATAATATTGTTGATTCTTGTTCACGAATGTTCTACAATCTTGGATAATTGGCGGGAGTTTCGCCATACGTAACTAAGACGGTAAGCTAAACACGCCCTCAAATATAAACTTATTCGAAACAAACGTTGACATTAAAATAAATATATATAACAAATTCGTTATATGGAACACATATCTGATACTACAAGTCATACACACATTTCTAAATACAAATTCAATCAAAACAATGTTCATATTAAAAATAAATACATAACAATCAATTTGTTACAAGGAGGGGAAAAAAAAGAAGCATCCATGGATAAGGCTTAACTCTTTCATGCCTGTTAGTTAAACTTTGAATTTTAATTTGTAACATTAGTGTAACTTAAACATTTTATTTACAAACACAGATACTTGAAAACTTAAAACTAATGAATGTTTTTTTTATTAAACCCTGTTTAGCAATGTAAACAACTTTTAAAAATAAAAATTTAGACAAGTTGGTTCATCCTCTTCCATTAGCTACTTAGACTAATTGCAAGTTTATTAATAATATTCTACTGTGTTCATGTGACCTTATTTATTCTAACTAAAAAAAAAAGTAATGTTAAGACTAACTCTTATTCAGCATTTAGACTGACATTATAATCTTACATAATAAAGAAAAATAATTTCTTTTTAATATTTCATTCCAGTGAAACTTGTATAGAAAACCTGTAGGGCAGTAGTTTATTTTAATAAACATTATTTTATGATTATTACTTATTATGTTTACTTTATTTCAAAATATCATCCAAAAGTAGCCTGCTGGACCAATATTTTGGAATAAAGTAAACAAAATATGTAATATCATAAAATAATAATGAAAAATATATTTTATATTAATCTTACCTCTATAATTATGTGTATAGTTACTTAATTTTCATCTAACACTGCTTAAACCTGAGTGTTTTGAGATCTAAAATGCCAATAATACCAACTAGCATACACAAAGCGTGCTTTCCGAGGAGTATACATAGTCTACCAAAAAGCAGAGATCCTCCAGAATATAAATCAACTGTTTCCATACATCATATGCACATAACACCAATGTATAGATAAAGGTATAGCTCCATAATGGCTACAAAATACAAACAGCCATGCTGAAAATGAGAGGATCCTGGGAATAAACCTTGTATACATAAAACTGTATAGCTGGACAATGGGAGGACAGTCAAACTCAGATAGAAATTGCCAAATTACTTGCTGTTCAAAGTGAAAAAAGGTGATAGTAAAGTCAATCACATTGGAAGACAAAAGTTTCTACATATCTTTGGTGCTAAAAACCAACAGAGTGGAATTTTTGTACTGTGAAGTGTACAAAATGACCCAAGTCAAATAGCTGCTACTGTTGCTGTGTGTATGTTAGAAACGTTTCCATTAGCAGTTTTGCACGTTTTTAACATTACATAAGAAAACTGTGTGTACAGATTGGTATAGTTATTTAGTGTGATAGAATATATGACTACAAAAAGTGTACGTTTAGAGATCTAGAAAAGATACAACCAAATCATACTTCTTCCTTCTGGGGTTTTCCAGTTTCAAACAATTAATATATTTTTTACATTTTTGTATCTGGAAACACATTTAGACATGTACAGTCTATCAAGTATGTATTTAATGGTCTTTCTGATAATTAAATAGTATCCAAACTAGAGATAAAGGTAATAACTAAATGACACAAAACTAGTTTTATTTAGTGAAAGAAACCAACTGAGTAAAATACTTAAAGTCAACTAAGAAGCTTAGCCTAACATTTAAAACCTTATACCCGATAGTCTTGAATCAACAAAATTGTTAACTACACCATTCACAAAATGTTGAGTTTTTCACTGGGAAATAACTGTAGTTGACTCGACTCAACTATCCAAGACACTAAAGCTTAAGTTTTTATTTTATAGGATAAACAAGCTCTGGCTGACCAGAAGAAGGCCAAGTTCAATCAGGCAGAAGGTGATCATTTAACTCTTTTAGCAGTATACAACTCGTGGAAAAATAACAAATTTTCCAATGCGTGGTGTTATGAAAACTTCGTACAGATCAGAACTTTGAAACGTGCACAAGATGTAAGAAAACAGCTGCTGGGAATTATGGATAGGTATGTTAATGTGTGGTTAACATGATTAGCTGAGTTACAGCAACATTCTTAAATATCTTTTGGCTTATGTTATATTTTTGTTTTTAATGTCTCTCGGGACATCAAGAGATTTGTTCCAGTTGCAGTAATAATCTTTTAACAATTTTTTTTCTTGAATGGTCATTCCATTTATTTCCCACTTCCATTTTATATCTGTACTTAATTACATGTAGCGATATTGGATTATTGTTTTAAATCATTAAACCTCTCACACCTGGCTAGGTCTTTAGTGGAACTTTGAGCAGGGAAAGGAGTAAATTCACTTCTATAATAATCTTGAAATTCAGTAAGTTTGGATAAGGAATATAAATCTCTTCCAGAGAGTACACTTATAAAGTTCAGCTCTGTTAAATGATTTAAATGTTTATGCTTTTTTCTAATATTAAAATACTCTTATTCACTCCAGACACAAGCTGGATGTGCTTTCCTGTGGTAAAAACACAGCTCGAGTTCAGAAGGCTATTTGCAGTGGATTTTTTCGAAGTACTGCAAAGAAGGATCCTCAAGAAGGCTATAGGACCCTGGTGGATGGTCAAGTGGTTTACATCCATCCATCTAGTGCCCTCTTCAACCGACAGCCTGAATGGTAAGTTATAGTAATAGGTGGATTACATTCCTGTGAATCCCTTCTTCAAGGGAGGAGGGATCAATAATAATACTGTAAACTTTGGTATTAATTTTTATTTCATTATGCAGCCTATTTTACCTTGTGGGCAATTCCTGTGGTACTTTTGAAATATTTTGATTTATAAAGAAAGGATTCCTCCACCCCACTCATTTATAAAAATACTATTGTCATGTCCTGTTCCATTTGTGTGACTTCTTTGATCAAGAGTATAAAAAAGAACACTTTTTATTCAATTTATCTATCCAAGCACAGTTTTTGATTAAGAATGTTTATGTTCTTTAAATAAATGTTCATTTTTTGTTACTTATAATGTTCCCCATAAATTTTGTGGTTTATAGTTGTACGTCTGACGTATATAGAAATGGTAATATCAGTTTTATTACTTTCCACATGTATTTGTGATAGCTTGTATGTGGTTTATAGTTGTACATCTGATGTATATAGAAATGGTAATATCAGTTTTATTACTTTACACATGTATTTGTGATAGCTTATATGAAATAATTCAAACTTTGATAGAGTAGGAGTGAGCTTGTGTAGACAAATACTATTACCACTGTGTTTTTTCTCTGTAAGTAAATGTTTGATATTTTTGAATTTTGACGAGTCACAGCAATAGCTGAATTATATCTTTTTATGTTATAGTCTAGTAGTAATTGATTTTATTATTATTTCAATCAGGATTTATGTACTACTAAATACTTTGTTTTGTGATTAATTATTGTCATACGTTTGTTTTTCAGGGTGGTATACCATGAACTTGTCCAGACAACCAAAGAATACATGAGAGAAGTGACCACAATTGACCCTAAGTGGCTAGTGGAGTTTGCTCCAGCATTTTTCAAGTTTGCCGATCCAACTAAACTGAGCAAGCACAAGAAGCAGCTTCGATTAGAACCACTCTACAACAAGTACGAAGAACCCAATGCTTGGAGAATTTCAAGAGTGAGGAGGAGAAGAAACTAATTTGTCTACTGTAAAAGTATTGTATTCTTGAGTACCTGTCAAACTGCAGTGGAGTAATTATTAACAAAACCTATAAAGCTTGTGAGTTATGAAAACTTCACACTTAAACAAAATAAAACTTCAATCGTATTATAGATTATAGTGATCAGATTTG
This sequence comes from Limulus polyphemus, assembly GCF_000517525.1. Classification (NCBI taxonomy): domain Eukaryota; kingdom Metazoa; phylum Arthropoda; class Merostomata; order Xiphosura; family Limulidae; genus Limulus; species Limulus polyphemus. The sequence continues at coordinate 152,222 of NW_013666914.1, forward strand.
AAATGAAAACTTTGAATTGGTAAGTAATACTAACTTGCTGGGGTGCACAGATAAATGTCTTTATTGCCTAACAGTAAAGTATGGTATGTAAAACATTCAAGATTGTATATAAAGATGTATATAGTTATCTTGTAAATAAATATTTTTACTCACCAACTATAATACTGATTGTAATTTAATAAAAGGAACACAAAATCTGAAAATTATTTAAATGGTAAATACTTTTATCATACTAAACATGCATTGAAATATTTTTCTTTTCAAAGCAGGACTTTTAATTTCCAGTGTTTGAAATAGGCTAAAAGCTAAAATGCACTTGTGTATTATATATAACCTAGAAAATATGCAAGAAACCTTAACTATATGTTATTTTAGTTTCTTCTAGAGCAGTTAAGTTTCATTATAATTCTCAGACCAGTATAGCATTAAATTATGGACATGTTTTGTGTTAACCCTACAAATTACACATGGAGCCCCCAGGGGGTCCATATAGATCCCATAAAACACATTTTACACACTATGCATGCCCTTGCTGACAGGGTCACTTATACATAATACAAAAACTAATTTCACTAAGTGAAACCATTCGTTTTAATGTATTTTGCATAAAAATGAATAGTTCCACCCAATTTATTTGGTCAGTTCTTTATATTGAGTGTTGGAACAATAAAATTTCTCAGTACAATGTGATATAAAGTTGTACTACTTCAAAATCAGTATTTTTATAAAATATACATGTTGGGATTGTATAGTTCAAGATATGCATACACACAGAGTTAAGAATGAGTACACTGTGTTCTTGTATTGAAAGCAATATAGTATGTTATGATCTACATCATTCCAAGTGATAATACTGTAAATTATTAAACTTACTTAATGATAAAATACCTAATACACTGTGGAAATTCACATTGTCACCTTTTCATTATGATGAGCTACACAAGCCATCATTATTGTTTTGGGCACTGTTTTTGATAAGATGTAGTGATTTTCTAGATAGTTCTTATAGATGTTGTAATTATCCACTTGTAGATTACTTTCAAATATACCCAAAGGATTATATATACATACACACAATTGTTACCCATTTTTGGTTAACCACTGACTCAAAAATATTAAACTCCAAGTAACTAAGCCACAAAATGTTAATGTTGCTCCCAACAATATTCCTCTTAACTTCCAGTGTCCATAGGACTGGTTGAGCTGACTGACCACTTGATGTACTTGTTTGTGTGTCTGATTTATATCTCCAGAGTTGTCAATCACAAAATCTGCCATCTGGCACTTCTCTTGAAGAGAGAGTTGTGCTGAAATACGGTTTTCAGCTTCATTTCGGGTAAAGTTGTTTCGCATCATCAGCCTCTCAAGTTGCTGATTTTCATCACTAAAAATAATTAAACAACTATCCTTGACAAATAATTTGATACAAAAACTAATATTCTCTGCTGGCACTATTTATTTGTGAGTGTGTACAAAAACCTACCAAAAACACAGGAAAGAATATAACTTGATAGACTTCTGTTATAGTTGATAATAATAGTGTAAATAAGATTCTTCAAAGGTTTAAGGTACAGCTACCAACAGTTCATTTATAAAATTAGCTAACTGAAACTTGATATTAATACTTATATTCTTAATTATTGTTCTAAAATTGATATAAAGTAGTTTTTGCCAGCTTCAGAAAAAGAGCACACACTTAAACAAGCCAAGCAAAATTAAGCAGAAACTAAATCAAAGTAGTATTGATGATAAAACTTAGTTGAATGGACAGCAACTGCCTGTTACACAAACACAAATGTAAAGGACAAACAACTTCTTCCTTGTAGAGGTGTGTATGTATAGACACACACACACAGGTCAATAAAAAATTGCAGTTCTATTGTATATTTTTTTTTGTATCTGCACAGACAACAGTTCAACACAAATGTTTCCACTTACCAAGTTACAACAATAACTTTGCTCACATATTTCACCATCTTCCCACTTTCAAACAAAAGGGGTAAATCCAAGATAACATATTGATGTCCTAATTCAACATAAAAAAAGGCAGTTTTTGAAAAAACTTTACTTCCAGAAACATTTCAAAATCACAGAAAATAAGTTGCTCAAATTACATGCAAAAGTATCATGATTTTATACAATGCTTGATTTTTCCTCAAATTGCCTTTGTTCAGATGATTAAAAAATTAAAGTACATTTAGAAATACATTCTAAAAAGACATATGAATTAAGTATAGTGAAGTAGAATACAAGTGATTTGCATTGAGAATTTACTATTAAAGTTACAGGTCTCTCTGATTCTAGTAGCTTATTAAGCTGAAATTTCCAAGAATCTTCAACTAACATGTTGTTTTTCCGTTAAGGTTTTCACATACCATTAAATTTTCTATCATTAAGTAGCTACATCACAGAAAGACATGTCTAAAATGTACTCTCAAGTCGATGTTTTCTGTTTCTCGGGTATTAGAAGTTGAAAATGTCAAGACTCTGCCATAATGTTTATGATGAAACAAATTTTCTACATTTTATCTCAGAAAGATTTTTCTTTAATATCCATGTTGGTTTTAGACTTGCAAAACAAAAAATGTAACCATACTGAAAATAAAGAAATTCAATGTTTTAATCTCACACACAAAAAAAAAGTCTTAAAAATTCTAGTTAGATTATGAACTATAACAATATCGTAATGTATTCTGTCATTGGGCCAATTGAGATCCAGGCCAATGTGAGAGTAATAAATTTTTATTTCTTCCTTAACATTTGCTTCAGGCTACTTTCACTTGGTTTTAGGCCTAAAAATTCTGAGACCAATGGTAAGGAAGCCTAATTCACAATTAAACCAGAATTTCCTCAATTATAATTCAGTTAACTGAATTAGAGGAACTTCTTGATTATTACATCATAACCACAATAGTAGCTCCCTCTAGCAAATTATAACATTGAAAATATGCTTACAACAACAATAATAATAATACACAACTGCAATGCAAGAAACTAATGCTTTACATTACTTGATAGAAAATTATTTGCCAATTATTATCTACATTTCAATAAGGTGAGTCGTGTCAAATTAATTTACTAAAAGTTGTATGTCATGGTATGATTGTTGCAATTTATTTTCATTTATCTATAAAAAAAACACACACACAGAAGGGTGTCTGTGAAAATAGCTAGAATCTGAAGCTAGTATTTGGGTCTGTTGTACATTTTGTTAAAAGCCAAATAATTATATATAGTAATTACAAATGCTTTTATACTGTTTTAACAATATATGCTTCAAAAAATAAAATCAACTTATATATATATAAGACAATTCCTAATACGAATGAATAATTTAGGTAATTAAAGTGAAAGTGTCCATGTTGTCTCTGAATTGTACAGTTATTTGGGTATGTGATGTGCATTATATTTATCTAGTCACAGAAACTATAGTATTTAGAAATGCATGAAATTTGTAAAAAAAAAAAGGTCCTTACTAAAAAATTTTGAGAAGCAAATCTAACAAAGGAGGCTTAACTGTAAAATACAAACAAATTCTAACTTGTATAAAAAACATGTAATTTATAAAAATTAAAAAGGAGACAAAGGTAATTCAATTAAATCTTCCAATCAAACAGTAACTAGAGCTCGACAATTAACTGGATTACCTACGAGCACCGATTACATACGTGTTATGTAAAATAATTAATTAATCAAAATTATGATTAAATTGATTAATGTAAAAATAATCAACTGATTGAAATCAGTGTTTGCAATAGTTCCAACTATCCAAGTAATCAAAATATTTCTATTAAGATTTATTATTATTTTCAATTAATTCAAGGCTGTTTGGCTTAATTGATTAGTGTTGTGACTCAAAAATAATCAGCTAATCAAAATTAGTGATCATGATTGTTACTATTTTTGATCACAAAATACTAACTGAAAGTAAATAAATCAATCCTTTTTCAACTATTTTGAATGTCTTCTTTTTTTTAATATAATTCATAAATGTTACTAAACCTTATAAACTTTTTTGAAATTTCTCAATCATTTATTTTCATTAAGACACCATTTTAGAGTCTGAAACCATTTTATATTTGTTTCTGGTCTGTGCTTGAATAAAGCTTGTAAGAAGTAACATTGGATTTTCATACTACACCTTTGCTGTTACACATATATATATATATATATATAAATCATATTTTTAAGACTGCTTTCCTGATATGTGGAAATAGTTGTTCCTACAAGATAAATTACACACAAATTATAATTAAGAAAATACTGAATGATGTCCTGGTTACATGAAAAATTGTTAAAATGCTTCAAAGTACTTCATAAAGACACTACTTAAAACAAGTATGCACATTTCCAGAAGAAATACGTTTAACATTCACTTTACTAGAGATTAATTAATATAGAGAAAAACAAGTGTTAATAGTGTTCCCTCTAAGCTGCACAGCTGCACAACAGCCAATCAAGTGCCGTGCACATCCTCAGTTGTGGTGAGGAGTCTCAATACATTGACGGCCTTAATGATCCTGGCAGTCAATAAGCCTAAAGCCCAAATAACCAACTGGTAGCATTGCAAAATGGTCTAATGATCCAATGAGGCTGATGGTCTATAAATACCCCCCCCCCAAAAACAACAACAACAAAAAACTGGTAGTGCACATCTGCACATTGCCTTCATACTGGTGCACATGAAATAATTCATTCTGCACATGGATTGAAAAAATTGGAACATTGGGTATTAACCCAAAAACATACTAGTATACAGAGTATCGATGGGGTTATACCCTTCCACTCATCAAAACAACAATAAAAGCATAAAAGTCAAACTAAATGTATCTCATCACATGCATGTAAAAATCTAACAGACAACACACCATATCAACAGGCAGAATATTCCATGAATTTGTAACCAACAAAATAATTATTATGAAGAACAAACAGAATCAAGGTTTCTAGATCTTAAAATTATTACTTTCTAGTATTTAAATTTACATTTCTAACATTTTTCATTCTACCACTCAAACCTTCTCTCCTCATAAGTAGTTTATCTAAGTTCTAACAAATTGAAACAAGTCTGAATCAAATTACTTCTAACTCTCCTATGCTCCACACGAAGCAAGTTCATATTATTACCTACATCACCAAAGGTGGACAGAGGTTATGTTTTCACTGCTGTGTATGTGTGTTTGTCAGCAATTAGGACAAAAGTTGATATACATTTGGACTATGACCCAACTTAAAAATGATTAGTTTTTGGAGGATCAAAGGTCAGACAAGTCCAAATAATCCCTATATGTTAACATGGGGACTGATTTTTCACACTTATTTTTGCTCAATAACTTAGTCAAAAATGATTGCATTTTGATGAAACTTGGTGAACATATGTATAATATTCCTCATTGTCTTGCTAAAAATGGTTCATGTCTGTTGATAACAACAGACCTACAGACACATTTTCATATTTTTTGAGAGCCGAATATGATCAATGCTGTATGGCAGAGGTATGTGCTCTACTGAATGCCCCTCTAGGTATTGTTTTAATGGCTTATTTTTGCACTCTTTTTGGAAAACTGATGTCTTTCCTGTAATAAGGAAATCAAAACTGTTCACAAAGTTTTACATTTTTCCAGTGTCTTTCTCTTAAATTCAATAAAGGAACCACACCACTACAAGTTCTTTTCCCCCGTAGTTGAACCTTTACCTGAAATCTTCAAGCTTTTTGAAATAGTTACATCAGAATCTTTCACTTTACTTACAATTCTAGTAATCCTTTTATACAAGTCCTTTTCACATTATCATAATCCAAGTGTATTACTTTGCATTTTTCAACATTGAAACTTATTTCCCACTAAGACTGTCGAATTTCTTCTCAATAAGTGATTCAACACAACAGTATCATCCCTTACTATAATCTTGGTACCATTTGTGAATTTAGAAATATTATTTTTGCACACAGAATAAACAATGAAGGTGCCAAGAAAAGACCCATAAGGTACCCCAAACTTCCACTTTCTCAATCAGAAGAAATACTCATTCATCATCTAACATCCATTGTTTCCGATAACCAAGTGATATTATACCCACTTGGTACGTTTTGTATCAATTCAAGAGAATGTTATGTGCACAGCCACATGTTTTGAGACATCTGAGATGGATAAAAGAATTAATTATACATATCATTACCTATATGTAGAGTTGCTTCTTCTCAAAAGTAGATGAGAGTATAAAAACAACTGCAGCTATACAAACATCTTTCACCTTACAATTCTAGCAATCCTTTCATAGAAGTACTTTTAATATTTCCAATTACTGGATAGTTAGAATATTCAAAATTGGTAATAATTGGAAATATTAGTTGTTTATTTTTATTACATTAATCAATTTAATTGTAGTTTTGATTAACTGATAGTTTTGTGTGACACTACTTAATGAAACTGATGCTAATAGGTAATTGACCAATTTAATTAAGTTAATTTCCCAGCTCTAACTCAGCTTCCTCTAATATATGTTTTGAAAAATTGGAACACATTTAGAAATTTTAAACAAAAAGGGTTAAGTGACATCACAAACTTAGACATTTATCTTTTTCAGCTAACTAATCACTTTTTTTAAAAGAAAATATCTAGTATATACTAAGCATAGCAGACTTTTTTTTATAGTATACTAATTTTGATATATACATGAAAACACTGTAAATATATTTCTTCAATGAAATTGCTATACACGTAAACAAATGTATAGTCTTTCACCTTCACATTTTTCCACAATAAAGATAGTAAAATGAACTGTTGCAAATTGTAATTTTATGAACTGCAATAAAAATATTAATTCAGTTATTAAACAAACACTTGACTTATTCACTTGGTTTAAAAACAAACTATTTCTACATAATATTATATGACCTACTGACATTAGACAAAAATATTTCTCTAATCAAGATGATACATACCAGAAATCAGCATTTTCAAACACTTCCAGAAAATTTCCTTGTAAATCTGTGGATGTGTGATGCTGTTTAATTTACGGCGTTTATCCGGTTCTGAAAATACCACTTCTCCGAGTAACGGCCTATTTAATTCTCCATTGGGTAGCAGTATTTCCTCTCCAAATTCTGCTTTAATTTTCTTCCATGCTGGTTTCCCAGGTTCAACCACTAAACATATATTTTAATAAATATGTCTGTATACACACACATAAAATATGAATACAAACAAAAAGAACTTTTGTATACTTACAGATAGGTATTAAGTATCAATAATCTACTCTGGTATGTATGATATCACAGCTTCCTTCAACACAACTGAAGTGTGCATTAATAAATACTAACAAGTAAAATGGTAAACAAAAAACTTTACTGCTTAGTTTATTATAAATATTTTCAAAAGCAGAGTAGAATCATGTAGGATTAAGAATTAAATAAAATCAATAAACCTTCTAAAGATAAGTCTTTAATATTTTAAATTTAAAACTGAAAAGTTAACATGAAAAATAAGAATACCTTTCAATTCTTATAAAGCTGAATGGTGTGTGTATATATATAACCATGTTTACATACACTTGTTAAACTTTAGATTAAATATCAACTCAGTACACTGTAGTGACTATGATAAGCTTTACTGGATTGTTCTGATATGAACCTTTTAAAAGGCTTAAAGGTTATTGTAAAGCTTCAATGTTATTTGATTAAAATTTTATTGAACTTTATCACTAGTAAAACAGTCAATACAGAGAGTTTAACCCTTCTAACTTGGTAGGGAATTAATCTAAAATCACATGGTAATTAGAAGTTCTATATTTGAGCCCAAATCAAGTCTTAAATTCAATCAGAATAATCCAAAATGTAGTTCCCATTACCAGTAGAGACCAGAATAATCATTCAAGCTTTTAAAAACCCTGGTATTGAATGTTATTTTACACACACTTGATTCTAATCATGAGCAGAGGGACTGTGATGCCTGAACACTAAAAATACACCCCTGCAAGTACAATGATTTGGCAACTTATTGTAAAAACTTGTGCCAAAGAAAGACAATTAGGATCAAGTATTTTATTGCCCAATAAAAAAAAGAATCTTTAGATAATACTGTTTTTTAGCAATGTGACTTCTTTTTAGATATTGACTGAAATGCTGTTAACATGATTCAAAAATGTTTTAAAAATTCTCAGTTTCTCTATTCTTTTCCCCAACTTCTTGAATATACCCTACTTATGCATGGCCCTCAGAACATTTGCTGTTTCAATATCTATAAAATTTGGAAATAAACCCTGTCTCCAGGCAAATCACTTCCCAGTATGGTCTGTTACACTGAAAATATCCACAGCAATGTTAGTGGAAAATTTTCAGACTGAGACATTGATGACAATTTGTTTTAACGTTTTTGGAACATTATAGTTTATACCCGGTAAGAATTTTCAAATACACATGCAAGCTTTCCAAGATTAACAGAATCTTCTGAATATGTTTATATATACCAGAAGAGCTGCTAAAGTTCTAAAATAATAAGAATTACAATGCCCCCACCCAAAACAACAACATAATATTTCAGTATAAAACGAAAATGGTATTTGATTCTTAAGCAGTTTTAGAAAAAATAACGTGCACAATAACACAGTAGCATTATTTTAAGTTAACATTTTTCATTTTTTTGCAAATGTTGTTGAAAGCTACACATCCAAATTTAGTGCTCAAATACACATCAGCTTTCATATACTAATTACTATGATTCTTGAATAATCTACGTTTACAAATAACACTAACAGTGTCGAAGTCTGGAGAATAAATGCAGTCTAGCTGTAAATTAAAATAAAATTAAACATTAAATTTTCATACTTGAGTTAGTGATTACTTTTTTATTAACATTATGTCTAGACATATTATCAATACCATAAATTCTACCAATTTCAATAAGCTGATTGTAAGATGACAATGCGTTTTTACCTTCTCTTGCAATCACATCAGCATCGATAATGACAATGCCAAGGTCTCTAAGCTTGTTTGCCACGGTTGATTTTCCTGTGGCAATACCACCCGTCAAACCAATCAGAAGCATCTTAAAAACTGTAACTTAAGTAAGATTCAACTGTGAAATAGGTTTCAAATAGATGCAAGTCGATCACTAAGTGACAATAAAATATGCATCAAAGTAATAAAGTAGTCCAGTGATTTTTTTTTGTTACCTTATGATGTAACTAATAAAATTAAAAGAAATGTACGAAATACTTCATACGCTACAATTTACATACATCTTACCACCACAACAACAGCAAGAATGAATTTCGCGATTTATTTTATCCCTCTTTTGGCAATGTCTAAAACTAAAGGAAATTGATGTTATTAAACATTTAAAATTAATATTTAAAATGCACTTTCTTGACAGTTGGATTCGTTCGTACATTTAAGAAACATTGTTCAATCACAATAATAATAATAACATAAATGTCATTATTTAAGGATGAAATAAGGCCTAGCAGTTAACGTGCTAGATTGCGAATCAGAAGGATAATGACTCAAGCTGTGATATGCAGCTGAACTTATTCCTACTGTTACGTCTTTGGTCCTTTGTTAATTTCCCGTATAATTTCTTTCGGATGAAACTTTAGCGATAGAAGTCCTTTCTTAAATAAAACTAGTTTATTCTTTCTCAATACAACTTTGCAATACACTTAATTTCCACAGTCACTTTAACTTGAACATACGCTATAATTCATAACGATTCACGCACTTTACTTACGGTCACTACCGCGCTTGACTCAATTGTCCGTCTCTATCTCTGCCCGTTTGCAATTATCCATCCCGTCACTTCTT
>NW_013666914.1:162960-176562 GCF_000517525.1 Limulus polyphemus
AGGAACCTTCGAGATACTCATTACATGTTACCAGCGTCACGTGAATTCTGCTGTCGTAACACTACTTTAACATAATATTTAAGGACAACAAAGGACCTATTGCCGGGTTCATCTCGGCTGTCACATCCCTTAAACTAAACTATTATAAATTATTTAAATCCAGCCCTTATTATTCATATAGTTATCAAGCTTTCTCTTAATGTAAACTCACTTACATTTACTGCTTCCACAACATCCAAAGACAACCCATTACAGAGGTCAATCACCCTGTTTAGAAAAATAAAAGTGTCTTAGATGAAGATGACTCCTAACTTGCTAAAATTTATATTTATGTTCTACAGTCCTACTATTTTCGCCGTTAATTATGAAAAAAGATGATGCATCAACACTATCAATTCCATTTACAATTTTAAACACTTTAATCAGATCCCCTCTAAGAGAAAACAATTTCAAAGATCTTAATCACTCCTTGTGTGACAACCCTTCCATCCCGGACACGATTCTAGTAACTTTTCTCTGAACCCTTTCCAACAATCAAATATCCTTCCTAAGGTAAGGAGCCTAAGACTAAACACAATATTTCAAATGTGGCCTAACCAGTGACCTATGTAATGAAATTATAACCTCCTTAGGCTTGTTTTCGGTATTTCTGTAAATACAACCTAAACTCCTATTTGCCCTTCCACTAGCAAAAGCACACTTCTTGGATGGTTTAAGAAACTGATTACATCAATATCTCTATCTTTCATGACACTGTTAAGGGTATTACAATCCAAATTATGATAACCCACATGCGTTATCTTGTCTTTATTATAATTAAAATGCATCTGCTATTTATTTGCCCAGCTAACTAAATAATCTAAATCCTTTTGTAAAGCGGCAGCATCCTCTTTACAGCTAGTAAAGCCCAAGACCTTAATATCATCAAAAAATTTAGGTAATTCATTGACCATTCCTTCATCTATGACTGAGCCCTGAGGTACCTCACTTGTGACATTAATCAAGTTTAACTGAACTCCATTTATAACAACCCTCTGCTTTCTTCCATCCAGGCACTCTTCTTTTCAATTACCTAACTTATCCCCCACACCTAAAGAGATAATTAGCCGATAAATTGATGTATTTATTTCCTTCCCTATCTTGTTTGGTTCCTTTTTCTAGTTCAATAGCCAGTCCTACATAGTTTTTTTTTATTAAGCAATAAATTTTTCTCCTAATACTTGCTTGTTTACTTTTTTTTATAAGATGGCATTTGTTGGTTACTAGAATATAAAGTGTACTCTAAAGCTTTATACATTTTGTATATAATAAAGTAGGTAGTCAAAGATCATAAAGACTGTTTTGCTATATCAAATGATGATAAAAATTATAGTTGCTGCTAGAAATACATAGGTGCTTGTTGAAGAAAGATGACGATGAACGAAAATAGGTTTAGGCTATTCGCCGGTTTTCGACTTTGAGATGCTCTGGATAGCTGAAAAGTGGCATATACACCGAAGATAGAGCGACTATGCCGGGTAGCTCTTCATATCTAGCTTCTGATGACTTGTATGTGTACTGATTTTTTTTTAATCTTCACTTCATGCATAATATAGGGTCGGCTCTCCGATTAGATAGTGTAGAAAACATTGAATATTCTACATGTTACAGTCATCTAATGTTCATCTTTTATTGGCTGGTAATCCCGTACTTAAGCATTTTAATTAAAAGGAACATCAGATTTCTTTAAGAAAGCTAACTTCCAGAGGTAATAATATTGTTCACTCTAGAATTACGACTTGTTTTTAAATTTTGCATAGAACAATAATAAAATTGGTATTTTGTTTGCTTGTAATTAAGCACAAAGCTACACAATGGGCTATCTGTGCTCTGCCCACCACGGGTATCGAAACCTGGATTCTAGCGTTGTAAGTCCACATACATACCGCTGTGCCACTGGGGGCGAAATTGGTAGTCAAAGATGAATTATTCAATGACTGCTTTCAAGAAAGAAAGACATACTGTATTGTATTTTAGTTTTTGAATTGTACTGTTAATAGATTTTTATATCAATTCGGGCCCCCAAGTGGCACAGCGGCATGTCTGCGGACTTACAACGCTAGAATCCGGGTTTCGATACTCGTGGTGGGAGAGCACAGATTGCCCATTGTGTAGCTTTGTGCTTAATCAGAAACAAACAAACAAACAATGTCAATTCGGAATATTAACTTCGGGGGGGGGGAAGCATATGATCTAAACTGGACGGGCAAAGTCCCCTAAATTCCCCTTCCCCTTCGTGGCGTAACAATGTTCGTAGCATTCACTGAAGTCGTTAGCATCAGAGCTGTATGTGCTCATTGTTTTAGCGCTCTCTGATACTGCGGCGAGTACTCAAACAACAGTGATTAAATTTTTTAATATCCTCAACTTGTTTCAATATCTATTCTTATTGTGTCACAAGTGCGAGAAAATGTAAATAAATGTGTTTATTAGACTGTTGAGGCATAAGGAAGAGCGTAGATAATACGTGAGTGCAGTTGGAGACAATAGATTGACAACTCACTGATCGCTGGACTCCTGACGATAGAATTTTAACGTTTTTGTTGGAAAAAGAGAAACCGAGACATAAACCTCTTCTATTCTTTATATTGTTTTTACTCCCCGTGTCTAAAGTTGAGAAAAGCCTGTAAGGAGATGATTGTAAAAAGTGCACTGTCATGTTAAAAGACAACAAGAAGGAAACCTGAACTGGTAAGAAAGTATCGGGTAAAAATTTATTTCTTTAATTTAAACTCATCTTGAATTCGAAGCACTTTTCACCTTTATATTGTTAGGTGAAAGGGCGAAGTTTAAAATAGGTTTAGTTGATAAAAACAATAAAGTACAAAAAAAGGCATTCCTAAAAAAATAATTTCAATAGATTGTTTGTTTGTAATTAAGCACAAAGCTACACAATGGGCTATCTGTGCTCTGCCCACCACGAGTATCGAAACCCGGATTCTAGCGTTGTAAGTCTGCAGACATACCGCTGTGCCACTGGGGGGCGTTTCAATAGAATATACTAAATAGGCTGTATTTTTTTCATTAATGGAATTATTCATGTTCAATATTAGCTCCTGTTCTTACTGAGTTTGAGATTAGTTTCATTTTTGCTGAGTTTGAGATTAGTTCCATTTTTGCTGAGTTCGAGATTAGCTTCTGTTCTTGCTGATTCGTATATATTTTTTCATGAAGAAACGTGGTTAAACAGGAACTCCCATATTTATTCCAGCTATGTAGATGAAGCTATTTTGTAGAAACGCCCTGAGCATATCTACCGAAATAGTAAACAAGACACGTGATACTTATAATTGAGCTCAAGAGGTATTCTAAAACCCTTACTTTGTTCATTTTTCCAGTTTTACGAGTTTTTACGACCATTTAAATTTTCCCTCTTGCTACTGTCTAGTGTCGGTTAATGACGCATAGCACACCGTTCCGCCAAATTCCATAAAGCCAATGAAATAACCACCTTTGCTAGTTTGTATAATAGCAATAAACAACATGAAACTAATAGCAATGTATTTAGAGATTTTGCCACCATTTTATACCACTATTATAAATTGCACAAAGTCGTTTGTTTCAAACAACTGTCATAAAAAAAAACTGCATCAAGAAATAAGTGCTGAAATTAACGCCAACGAAATGCTAGAAGACTTGTTTCGGTCCCTTATATAATTTCAGACTTTTTATGCATGTGATTCCTTTGTTATTAATATTTAATTATAAATTTTTATTCGAGGGTGAAAACTTCACATTTTCGTTAAAGTTTATTAGAGGATTCACAACATGTAAATAATTAAATACTAAGTTGCTTATTAGTCGCAACTAATGTATTCTTTTAAACTTCGTTAATTATTTAAACATATAAATATTGAAAAGAAGAATACTGTGAAGTACGAGATTAGAAAATTGTGCTGAATCTTTTTATTTTCATTCACAGTTGTTTTTACCGACACGAGTATATTTATTTTCAAAAAACTTCCCACTATTTACACAAGTCTGATTCATACAAATATGAACACGTACCTGCTTCTAGTTACCCGAAAACTAGTATTTTGTATACACCGTGTCCAAATGCACAAACTTACAATTCAGTTTTTCAAATTAATTTTATTAAATTCACAAATGAAATGAGAATAAGGAAGAAAAACTGATTACAATATAGATAATTAAATCCGTCATTATATATATATATTTTTTTCTCTGTACAACAATCTTTAGGTTTGAGTTCTAAAACAATAACATTTTCAAAACAATTACAAACATCTTTTTAAAATAAACTTACATAACAATATAGAAGAAAACTAATATGTTTGTTTGTAGTTAAGCACAAAGCTACACAATGGGCTATCTGTGCTCTGCCCACCACGGGTATCAAAACCCGGTTTCTAGCGTTGTAAGTCCGCAGACATACCGAAACAAATATGAAACAGTTGCCCGACATTTCGTTTAATTCACAAAAATATTCATATTTTTAATTCCACGGGTTTAGTCGGTTTGTTTAGTTTCGAATATTCGCGCCAAGCTGAACAAGGACTGACTATCCCTAATTTGGTTTGTTTGTTATTAAACATAAAAAATATACAATGGGCTATCTGTGCTATTCTCACCACGAGTATCGAAACCCTAACTGATAGACTAGAAGCGAATGCAGCTAGTCAACAGCATCCACACCCAATTTTTGTGCTACTATAACCGAATAATAGAATTTGACTGTCACTCTTATAATGCATCGATCGTCCCAAAGCGTGGAGCGAGATTTTGCAGGAACGGGACGCAAACCCTGAATTCCAAAATTTACAGTCCAGTACATTAATTATATGGGTTTACCATATATTTATATTTTAAAACTAAATTATTTAGATCGTTTTACGTGTGTGTAAAGAAAAATACACACACACACACACACACACATATATATATATACACACATATATTAATATTTAGAGCATTGATTCATGAATACTCTTAAGAAAATGGCCCGCCTCGCCTAAGAATGAATTGATGTTTAAACTGTAAAACAAACGCAAACGTTTCTTTTCAGATGTGTATAGAATGGTGTATGTATACATACGGGTGATCTCTTTTTCAGGTCAAGATTTGTGGGCATTTTACCTAAAGGCTTTCCCCAAGTTGTATAGAGAGTTTGTGCCTATTTCAACACAAACGAACTTCCTTAACCTTTATATATCAGTAATGTGTTAGCCATAACCGTCAACTGTTTAAGATCAGTCTAAACATATTGATTATAAAAGAGAACATTTTGTTATCGTTAACAGAAAAATTAAGCTAAACCATGGTGTACTGAGAAGTAGGTAGAGGTACAGTCTCTACCTACCAGTTCTTAAACTTTTTACACAGGCAACGAAACTAAATCCAGTCACTTGCTTTTTTAAAAATGATATATTGAAGTCGTTATTGCACCTTGATAGATCACATTATCCCAGATATTCCACTGTTCTTAAGAGATGTCATAACAACATATAAGCGAGGTCTTTTCGAGACCAAATTAAGTATATCTCAGATACTACACGATTAGGTGATATCTTAAGGGTAGTATAATGAAGGCCTTTCGATATTAAAGCAAGTTGTTCGTATATACCAGATACTACACGATTAGGTGATATCTTAAGGGTAGTATAATGAGGGCCTTTCGAGACTAAAGCAAGTCAGTCATATATACCAGATACAACACGATTAGGTGATATCTTAAAGGTAGTATAATGAGGGCCTTTCGATATTAAAGCAAGTCTGTCATATATACCAGATACTACACGATTAGGTGATATCTTAAGGGTAGTATAATGAGGGCCTTTCGAGACTAAAGCAAGTCAGTCATATATACCAGATACTACACGATTAGGTGATATCTTAAGGGTAGTATAATGAGGGCCTTTCGAGACTAAAGCAAGTCAGTCATATATACCAGATACTACACGATTAGGTGATATCTTAAAGGTAGTATAATGAGGGCCTTTCGAGACTAAAGCAAGTATGCCATATATACCAGATACTACACAGTTAGGTGATATATTAAGGGTAGTATAATGAGGGCATTTCGAGACTAAACCAACTCTGTAATATATACCAGATGCTACACGATTAGGTGATATCTTAGGGTAATATAATGAGGACCTTTCGAGACTAAAGCAACTCTGCCATATATACCAGATACTACACGATTAGGTGATATATTAAGGGTAGTATAATGAGGGCCTTTCGAGACTGAACCAACTCTGCCATATATACCAGATACTACACGATTAGGTGGTATCTTAGGGTAGTATAATAAGGACCTTTAGAGACTAAAGCAACTCTGTCACATACACCAGATACTACACGATTAGGTGGTATCTTAGGGTAGTATAATAAGGACCTTTAGAGACAAAATCAAGTCGGTCATTCACCTCATATCTTACAGCAGTGGTTCTCAACCTTTTTGAACCCAATGAACTCTTTTTGCCATCAAATCTGTGTTACAGAACCTTTCACAGCGTTCATTACAAAAAACATTACTTGAATACTAGAAGCTGTTTGTACCTAGTCTCGTTCATTATTTTAAAACAATGCAGTGACTTGTTGTTATGTTGTGTCATTAAGAAACCCGCTATACTAACAAAGAAATATGATTTAGTTGGATTGCCATTATATGACTAGTACGTATTTACGTATTAGAATATCTGGAACTCTTTCATTCGCAGAACCCTGTTGATCTCCAATGTCTCGCGGAACACCTGGATGTCTGTCGTGGAACTCGAGGGTTCTTCGAAAATCCGGTTCAGAAGCACTGCCTTAAAAAAATATGAGATGCTACTTGGTATTTTGGGATTTTCAGCCTATAATGCACTCTATGCAACACCATAGCTAAAAGGCAAGGTCAAAGGCCACTCAGGTTCAGGCATATCCACCCCTAATTTAAAACTTCTAATTAGAAGGACGACAACAAGCGTTTTTATTGATTGTCAGCCAATTTTTATTCATTTACGACTGGCCTCCCTCCCCTACTGTTTAGTACGTTCCCAACGTGCCTGGGTAAGTTAGATAATATACAGTGTACTATTCGGCTGCTACACTTTAACTGACATTATCTCTAAATGAAGATGTTTCCTGTTTTGCTAAGGAGGCCAGTCTTTGAAATGTAATGTAACTTTTATATTTAAAACCTGTCATTAAACGCTCATTCATGTAAAGTCCAAACTATTTATTTCTATTTAATTTCTTAGTGACTTCATCATCGCACATTCCTATATATATAAAAAAAGTGATAGGGTCAAAATATACGTTACAAAGGATCCACCCAAAAGTATATACCCAGAAAAAAAAGTAACCTAAGACTGATATGTTGTTTGATACTTTATTTGTGTCAGCACGCATAACGGATCTTATTTAATTCTTCAAAATATTTTAATGGTTTATATATATACAACAATTCACGTACTATACACATCTGACAATAAAGTGACAGTTTATATAATGCTGTATACTGTCGTTTCTTAGAAAGGTCATAAAACAAGCCTACATGTGCTAAGGTTTAATAATGATGAATTGTTTAGAAACTTGGATATCTCAGTATAGCCTTTATAAATAACTGCTTCTGGTATAGCTTCAGCAATCTAGTGCAAAATGACTGAAATAAAATAAATCATGTTACAGATCTGAGATATTGTTATATCTTATTTCCAAAGATAAAGCTTCTTAACTCACATATAGATAGTACCTTTCATACCTTTCGCACCCCCAATAATTAAATTGGGGTCCGATTATTATTGACTCTTCCAATATTTTACCGATAAACGTTTGATTTAGTCTTTTTTCTATGCGGCAGGAATGCACAAAAACAATTTTGAAAAACCTGTCATGTCAAATGTACATGACGAAGCTTAAGGTCTTTGAAAATGCGAATTTTTAGTACAGAGCAAATAATTTAATCCGTATTTCGTATGGTTTTGTATGTACAATAGAATATTCTTATCGTGTGATTGTTAAATAATATTTTAAAGCGTTTTTATTGATTGTCAGCCAATTTTTATTCATTTACGACTGGCCTCCTTCCCCCACTGTTTGGTACGTTCCAACGTGCCTGGGTAAGGTAGATAATACACAGATTGCCATGAACTTTATTATTTCCCCTTCTCAATCACCTAATGCTATGTATTTTTGGTAAGTTGCTCTTAGACACTGTATAAGAAATAACACTGTTGGTCAAGAATTGACCACTACATAAAGCGTTCGGCTACTTTGACATGTTTATCTTAGACATTGTAGGAATATTTCAAGATGGCTGCCCTAATGTCTTCCAATGAGACAGAATGAAGTTACAATTATTAATGACATCCATTACATGTTAAGACCATTAAAACTGTTTAAAACTAACGAGTACAGATACCTGCAATCATTCTGTTTAAAACTATAAACACAGTTTGTTTCTAGACAATTGTTTTTATACAAAGTAAACATATACAAATATTAGTTTTCTAACTCCTCGCTAGCAGGAACTTAATGAAGGGGTGGATTTTATTTTATAGATTTTTTTACAGTATCGTCAGCTCATCCTAACAGGAACTTAATGAAGAGAGTGGATTTTATTTTATGGATTTTTTTAACAGTATCATCAACCCATTCTAGCAGGAACTTAATGAATGGGTGGCTTTTATTGTATGGACTTTTTTTACAGTATCATCAGCCCATTCTAGCAGGAACGCAATGAAGGAAGTGGATTTTATTTTATGGATTTTTTTAACAGTGTCATCAGGCCATTCCAGCATTAACTTAATGAAGGAGTGTTTTTTTTACAGTATCATCAGCCCATTCCAGCATTAACTTAATGAAGGAGTGTTTTTTTTACAGTATCATCAGCCCATTCCAGCATTAACTTAATGAAGGAGTGTTTTTTTACAGTATCATCAGCCCATTCCAGCATTAACTTAATGAAGGAGTGCTTTTTTTTTAGATTTTCTTTATAGTTTCAACAATTCATTTTGACAAGAACTTAATGATGGGTATATTTTATCATACGAGTTTCCTTACAGTTCTACTTACTCTAGCAAGATATTAATGAATAGGTCAATATCGTCTTACGAATTTTCTTATAAATTCGATAGATCAATCTTAACAAATTTGTGGAATTTACACGTCACTGCTCTCATAAACTTTTGTACTGACAACTAAACTTCGCAGCAAATTAATGGAGATTTGATCCTTATATGAATATTCTTACAAACTCCAGCCCTAGCAACTGCAATATTAGAAACTAAAAATAATATTTTCCAATTTGTTTTAGCACAAAGCTACACAATGGACTATCAATTATAAATCCCAAAGTTTACCTCTGGGAACAATGTTTTTTGTTTTTTTTTCTCACTTAACATTAACTAAAAACAACAACATTATCCGCTACAAAAAAGGCTCACTACAACTTTTGTATTTACTATTTAATGTTCGAAACATAAAAGAAAGTTTGAGCCATCGTCATAACATGGGTTCATATCCTTTTATATAAACACACCTTATTCTTGTAGACTTATTTCATAAGTTTCATATTATATCTGTCTCGTGTATTTGGTTAAATGACTGCGGAAGTGTGTTAGCTTTACGTTTTTTCCCTGTCACCTGAGCAGCAGATCTCTGGATTCCCGTGTTTGTTTTATTCTTGGTCGTTAGGGGAGTTGTGGATGCAGAGGTCAAAGGTACTTTTGCTTTTGAAGAAATGTTGTTTTCACTTCTGATTTCCTTAAGATCAACGGGATCGGTGACACTGATCATTTGTGGTGAAGGAGAGGAACGGATGAAAAGTTGAGCACATTGAAGATGTTGTAATTTGGTATACTGATCTTGCAACAGTTTTTGTTTATTTAACAACTCTCTGTGTCTGTACTCCAAAACCTCCTGGCGTGTTTGAGAGAAAAGCATATTCATTAACTTTGCGTTATTTTTTACAAAAGGCTTGGCTCCTTCGGACAAGCTTCGTTCAAGCTGTGATTTGGTTATGGATCCATTGTTTAAAAGCAATCCTTCCTGAGAATTCACACTCTCACTACTGCTACTAGAAGACTGATCCCACCGATTAAAGTCGTCCAAGGCTCGTGTTCGAACCATCTGGTTGCTGCTTGGTTTGGAATGTGGGACATCATTTGATACCGATCTCTGGAGCGAATCAGATGCAGACCTAAGCAACTGTAGATTTGACTGACCTCTTTTATTTGTTTGTTTTGTTTTGGACTGTGAAGAGCTGTCAGTATTTATAAGGCTGTCGTCTAGCGGCAACGTCGATATGTTGGAAGACTGCATCATACAACGATTGGTCGGAAAAGGCGGAGGAAGGAACACTTTTTTAGGAGGTAGGTAAGGTGGTTTATGGGAATGTTGTTGCTTACGACTAGTAGAAAGCAAAGGACTATGTTGGTGCGTCCAACCTTCATTACTTTTGTTTACTACTTCTGTGGAAGAGCTTTCTGACTTCAGATGTCCTCTACCGTGTTGATGAGGGGAACCAAGGGATGAAGATTCAGAGTGATATGGAGTAAGATGTTCATGAATCCAAAGAGAGGGATCTCGTTTCATTTCTTCTGCCTCGTTAAAAGACTGAAGTTCATTTAGTAAATCATCTAGAGCAGTTTCCTTTTGTTGCGCCCTCTGGTAATCATCAGGAGAAACGTGAATCACAGTATGAGAGTCTGGGTCGATGGTCTGTAACTGTGTAATAAAATAAAAGATAAAAGGCTCAAACCTAATAAATGAAGTTTAGATACTTACAAAATAAATTCATTTGTATATGAAAGAAAGCATGCAATTAAGTTCTCATATATGAAAATAATAAATAAATAAATAAGAGAGCATCAATGTGTTATATCCAAAATGTGGTTTTTACAATCTTCGTTTAAGAATATTTTCTGTTGTCAGGCGAGTCTGAATTTAACCGGGAGGAATGTGAACGTTGGAAATTAATAAATTATAGATGATGAATAATTGTGTTAATAAACCAATACCAGTTCGCTGTTAAAAGGTGTCCTCTTGCAACATGCTAATGTGAAGTTTCATGCATAGCTTTTCCTAAGGATATTTTTCGACTGCGCAATTGTATTTTAACTTAATCGTTTTTTAATATATGACGCCATATTGCACCTCATATATATATATATATATAGGCCTAGTAACAAATGATCCAAAAAATTAGGAATATTCTAGTAAATACGTATATTTATCAACTCTGAAATGGAATTTTATAATATTAAATATGTTTTTTATATTTATTCACTTGAACTTACTTATATAGGTGAATTTTCAACTGCGCAAATATTTTAACAGGTGTACAATTTGTGATCAACTGCACACTAAGAAAACCCCTGGTTTTATGTTGCCTGTTTTGTGAAGGCTGTTACCGAAAAGTTCGTTTGAACAGTCCTACATATAATCCTAATCATAGAACCCCGTGAATTCAATTCCTTCTTGTTCGGGTAAGACTTCCAATTGGGTTTATAACACCACACCTTTTATCGATTTGGTACGATGAAAGTCAAAGAACAATTAAGAGGAAATACATTGTACTAAATGGGTTTTATGTTAAGAAGTAATATCTAGTTGTGCACATTGCTTGTTGTAAGAGTAATATCTTTAAGCTAATGTTAACCATAATGTTTCTATCTGAACACCTCTATTAAACAATAAATAAATGAATATATTTTTATGAAATATATATATATTTCATATAACCTGTGATATAAAACAGGTAAAAAACGCTAACCTTATGTAATGGTTTACCATTAGAGAATACAAGATATTGACATCCGTAGACAAATGCAAATGGGAGACGAATAAAAACAAATATAGGGTTTATCAAATAACCCTTGATTTCAAAAACGAAATATCAAAAGCTTTCGAGATCGAATATTTCGAAAACTCGTAACAAGTTTGCCGGCGATAAAGAAGTTGTTTATTATTACGCACAAAGTTACACAAAGGGATATCTGTGTTCTGCCTATCACGGGTATCGAAACCCGGTTTCTAGCAGCATAAGTCCGCAGACATACCGCTGTGCCACTGGGGGGCACGATAAAGAACATTGTATTGAAACATAATCATTTTAAACACAAAGCTACACAATGGGCTATTTGTGCTCTGTCCTCCACAGGTATCGAAACTAGATTTTTAGCGTCGTAAGTCTGTTGAGCACCAAGAATTGACGAAATATTTTCTTTATTTTCAAACCGGATTAGTATTTTACATTCATTTTTTATTTCTCTTGATGCTAACTTCTAAGACAACAGTTACGTTGTTGATGTTCTCATAGTGCAAGACTACACAACAGGCTAACCGCACTCTGTCTACCGCAGGAACTCGAACTCAGGATTTTAGCGTGGTAAGTTCATAAACTTACCGCTGACCACTCTGTTCCGTACTGTACAATGTTTCTGTATAGCTCTATCTTTCCTTCCGACGAATTACGGTTAATTACGAGGATCAGGCTTTGAGGCTAATTAACATGAATAAAACTTCTGAAACTCAAACAAATAGGCAAGTTGATTACTTGAAAATGGATACTTAAAGTAATATAGATAACCGCGCATTAACATGTTTCATATATATTTTCCTAATTATTTAAACTCAACCGACAGGAACACGACTGTAGTAAACATGATTTTAATAAACATGTCTGTAGTAAACACGATTGTAGTAAACACAGATGTAAGAAACATGACTAGTATAGACAGCTGTAGTAAACACGATTGTAGTAAACACAGATGTAAGAAACATGACTAGTATAGACAGCTGTAGTAAACACGATTGTAGTAAGCACAGATGTAGGAAATATGGCTACTATAGACAGCTGTAGTAAACATGACTGTGTTGAAGATGTTTGTAGTAAACACGATTGTAGTAAATACAGATGTAAGAAACATGACTAGTATAGACAGCTGTGGTAAACATGGCTGTATTAGATATGTTTGTAGTAAACACAGATGTATGAAACATGTCTGCAGTAAACATGACTGTATTAAACGCAGTTTTAGTAAACCTGACTGGAGTAAACATAACTGTAGAGACATGTCTATAGTAAGCACAGCTGTAGTAAACATGTTTTAGTAACCTGGTTTTAGAAATAATGTCTGTATTAAGCACAGCTGTAGTAAACATAACTGTAGTAAACATGACTGTAGTAAATATGTGTGTAGTAAACACAGCTGTAGTAAACATGACTGTAGTAAATATGTGTGTAGTAAACACAGCTGTAGTAAATATGTCTGCAGCAAACACAGCTGTATTTAATATGTCTGTAGTAAACACAGCTTTAATAAACATAGCTGTAGAGAACATGATTGTAGTAAACATAGCTGTAGTAAATATGACTAGTAACTGTGGCTTTAGTAAACATAGCTGTAGTAAATATGACTGTAGTAAACACAGCTGTAATAAACATGAATATAGTAAACACAGTTGTAGTAAACATGACTGTAATAAACAGATTGTAGTAAAAATGACTATAGTATACACACCTGTAGCAAACATGTCTGTAGTAAATGTAAACAATGCTTCTCGTACATGCAATATTGAAACATACAAAGTAAAATACCGTATTTTTTGGTG
>NW_013666914.1:176716-179645 GCF_000517525.1 Limulus polyphemus
AGCAATGAAGATTTTGTAGGTTTTGAATCAAACTAAATAACACTAAACCTTTTTTTTTATTTACGGTATTTTCTAATTTTGATGTATTGAGCTCTTTTGTGTTTAGAACAATATATTCTAATTTTTAAAGTATCAAATTGAATTTTGGTTCAATAAAAATCTTTCAAATGCGACTGTAGCTTTTTTTTCTCCCAAAACTTTGTCTTCAAAATAAGGGTGCGTCTTATATTCCGAAAAATACGGTAATTTTTTTAAATGTATAATATGTAGTCACCGTTTAGAATCCTAATGATTTTCAAGCCATAATTTAAGCAGTACTTTATTCACCTTTTCATAATCTAGCAGCTACTTAGATGTTAACACTATTTCAAACAGTTAATCTGTACTTCTATAAATGGACTTTTTAAATTAACTTTAGAGCTTTACTTTCGTAGACAGATGTTTGATATTAATCCAGTTGTTTCACGTAACACGTCTTTCGACTGATAGATGAGATAGCGACGCTCATAGAAAAAAAAAAAGTTAAAATATTCAAAACCGTATCGTTGTGTATCCTTTTATTTCAATAGGAAGTTTAGTTTACAGTTTCTCCAGCATGAAATATAATGTACAAACAGTAAGCGAGTTTTAGAAAGTTATTTCTTTTCTTGCTAATTTGTCTTGTTTGTCGAACCGAGCCGAGAGCTGCCTCAATCAAAGCAAAGTACACTCTCTGCAGAGCTTCCATCTTTATTTGTTACAAATGTAGCACAAGAAGTAAAAACGGCGGGCAACATACAAACAGCAGCTTTTCTTGTTGCCTCAAGTCCCACGAACGACTTGAATGGTAAAGTACACCTATAAGCTGCCTCTACTCAACAAGGCGCTTCACGACTTCTTTGAAAAGAAGTGAGACTTAAAGCACAATAGTATACGATCAAGGCTTTGACTTCGTATCGTTGGAAGGCACGGCTAATGGAGTGAAATGGTAATGGTGGAACATAGTTACATTTGTGAAAACAGGTTTGACATTACATGGAATGATTCCTTTTGGATATTTCATCCGCCTAAGGTGATTTGGAGACGACGTTTTGTCCAAGACTAAGAAAGGGATAGTCGCACACAGCCTTCCCAAATTTTGAATTGATAGACTAGAGGAAAGACAGCTAGTCAACAGCACCTACCGCATATCCTTGTATGATTGACTAATGGGATATAACAGTCAATACTGCATTGGACAAACGACCCCAAAGTGTGGAGCAAGTTTTTACAACATCGTGACGCGAATCAAAAACCCTAAGATTCATAGTCTGGGCACTCTAATCAAAAGGCCACGGCTGGCCCCGTTTCGACCTGACAGAGACTTGTGTTAGCAGTTCGAAACTTCGTCCCCAAACAACCTTTGCAAGACGCTCATTAAACTTAACAATTACGAATAATTATGTTTTTCTTTCTAGTTCTCCAGTGGGTAAACAATAAGTTTATGACTACTTAAAATATTAAAATCAGGGGTTCGATTCATTGTGGAGGACAGAGCGTAGATAGTCTATTGTGTAGTTTAACGCTAAGACAAATAAACATACATATCTTCTTTTTGTTATTACAAACACGAAGCGACAACGTACAAATTTTGAAGCTATTATATCACTTGTTATTATTATAACAGATGACACAAGTAATGAAGCTAGATTGTTATGTGATAGTAACAATGATAAAGTGTAGACAAACGATGAGCTAAATGTGCAAGTAACATATGTGATGAAGTTAGACTGTTTGTGTGATCGTACGAATAGATAATAGTTTAAGACAGATAATGACTTGACAAGTTTTTTTTATAAGGTTTTTTTGTTTTTGTTTGTTTTTTAATTATGCACAAAGCTACACAAGGGCTATCTGTGCTCTGCCCACCACGGGTATCGAAACCCGGTTTCTAGCGTTGTAAGTCCGCAGACATACCGCTGTGCCACTGGGGGCTTTTTTATAAGGACCGTACAAATGTAGCTGAAACAAAGTGAAATCTCTATGAATTTCTCCCGATAAAAACTTTCGTGGTGTCATATGCGTTTCAATTTTTTTATATTTTAGTACAGACAGAGAGACGGATGAGTATCGTATATAATACTTTTGGACTCGCTTAATCTCAAACTTTAAGATGTTTTAACTGAATAATTCATTAATGCAACAGATTAGCATGTAACTAAGATAATCAAAATAAACTTTATTCGCTTTCGTGGTTGATGTATTAGGTCGTCAAGAAGTTAATGTCGCGTTTTGGAACACTTTCATTAACCACCCTCCAAAAAACGTACATCACGTATAATAGTTAAACCAACCGCCTAAACTTTACGTTAATGTAGCCTATATAATGTGTAAAGTTTAGTATACTCTAATCCTTTACAGTGACGGCATACGAAGAGACACATATTCGGCATGTAATGCTGTTTCAATACAAGAGGGGAAAACAACACCTCTGGGGCTACAAATAATAGCAAAGAAGTTTATGGAAATGTTTTGAACGTTCGTAAGTGTCAACGATGATTCAGCAAATTTCGTTCAGGTGACTTAAAAACTGTGATGGCAGGGGCCGACATGTTGGAATTGATATTGATGCTCTGAAGACGCTTGTTGAGTCTAACCCAAGGCCCTGAAAGTAGATGTCTTTCATGAAACAATACATAAACATCTAAGGAACATGGGCAAACTCCATAAAGAAGGTGTTTAGGTGCTTCACGAACTCTCCGATGATCATCGTGTCCAGCGTGTGAACGTTGCTTTGTCTCTTCTGGCGCGTACTTCGCGTGAACCATTTTGGGACAGAATTGTCACCGGTGATGAAAAATGGATTATCTATGCGAATATTAAACCCCCCAAAACAATGGCTTAGTCCTAGACAAAAACATGGACTCCATTCGCAAAAAGTGATGCTTTGCATTTGGTGGGACATCAAAGG
>NW_013666914.1:180388-181709 GCF_000517525.1 Limulus polyphemus
CTGCTGGTGGCAATTTTGTAACTGAAAGCCAACTTACTTTCTGTTTTTTTATCTTTGGCTTAAAAAGTATTCAGACAAATAGTTTTGTTAGTAGAAACAAAATGTTCGTGACGACCAACAGCCGGCAGGTTAGATAATTTTCTTAAAGAAAAAAACATTTACACACAAATGTAAGTTTTATTTTTACAAAGACCGCATGACAATAGCTAGCTAAATACAATCAAAAGAAAATGTAATCTATTAATTTTTGTTTGTATGGAATAGTTACGACATTTAAACCAGATCAAACCTTTTTCTGTCTTTCCTAATGTGGAAAAAAAAACCCTCCATGGGCTGCGTTAAGAATAAAAAAAAACCATTGAAACCTAACGAAAGTTAGGTTTAAAATTTTTTAGTGAATTCTTAGATATATGCCCACAATTAATGAATCTTAAACAAGAGAAGAAAATATTACATAAAATTTATAAAAAAAACACAAAAATTAAAAAAGCAAAGCACTTGGGGATAGAACATGAAAAAATACTTCAAATCACATACAAGCCGGATTAAAAATAAACAAAATACAAAGTAGAAAAAAGCAAGACATTATGTGATCTTAGCCGAACCTAGTCATCACTTTCAGTAAAAAATACCCCCCCCCACAAAAAACAACAACAACAAAATCAACACAAGGCAGAAAACTACACCCAGGTTATATGCAACTGTTAGTGTTTTATTAGTTGGTTCATGCGGCAATGTTATTGATACAGATAGTTCTAAATCGACACAGATACAATTCTGAGTTAAATTCAGAACATGCTGTCCAGAGCGTGATCATTCTGGGGACAGAACCAAGGGGCGTTTGGGTACAAATAGGGTGCGCCTGACGCACAAGGAGGAGACATAGGTCGGAATTAAAACAGTAATAAAAATGAAGAGTATATTCATTACTCTATTTTTTGTCGAAAGTTCGAACTCCGCTTCCAGGCGTGTCTGTCAGACTGATGAGGCGAAATGGTGAACGAATCATGGGAAAATAAAACATTCACATTAATCGACATTGAATCGTCTAAGAAAGCAATTTTTTAAAAGCTTTAAAAATTGTCTTGGGCATTTAATGTTCTTAATAAGCGCATCTTATTAAGAAAAATATCCGAAATTTATAAGAACAACAACAAAAACAAAAAACAAACAAACAACAACAATCACTAAAGAAATATATATATATATACACGGACAAATATCGAGTATGTTATTTCGTCTTTGTTTGTTTGTTTTAGTAGCAAAGCCACATTAGGGCTATATGCCGAGTCCACCGCGGGGTGGGGAGCAGTGGCACAGC
>NW_013666914.1:181780-184881 GCF_000517525.1 Limulus polyphemus
ACCTCAGATTTTAGCTTTGTAATTCCGTAAACTTGCCGCTGTCCCACCAGATGACATTTTGTTTCTGAAGTGGGAGCTTAGTCAAAAGGGATCTTTTACACGGTGGCCGGTTAAAACTGAAAAAAAAAGAAAAACTATCACGTGTGTGCAAAAACAATTTTTATTTTTACGTTTAGATTTCGCTGGTGTAAAATCTCTAATACGACTATGTTTAAATAATAACATTTGTCTGTGTTTGACGCAAAGCTACACAATGGTTTATCTGCGCTGTGTCTACCACGCGAATTTTTGCGTGTAAACTCTACAGCTTACTATCGCTGAGCCACTGGAGGCACATAGTAAAATAACTTGTTAGTTCATAAACCTCAAGTTATTTGTGGGAAAAATCACTGAAACGCCATTCAATACTTGTATTTTCCTTCCTTGTAATTAATTCTTGCTAAAATACGGAAGTGTGTATGGAATATAGCGATTCTGAAAAGTCAGTACTACTTTCAAAAGAGACATCTACATTTTTACGAGTTAAACATTTTTTTGAAAAGTTGAACTCTTTTTATCGTGACACAATGTTTGAATAAGGCTTGTTTGTTTGGAATCAAGCACAAAGCTACGCAATGGGCTATCTGTGCTCTGCCCACCACGGGTATCGAAACCCAGTTTCTGGCGTTTAAATAAGAAAAAATAGCGACTGTTTTTCTTTTACGTTCTATAACTTTCTCTTTCCATATCTATTAATGCCCTCTTTCCAACATTACATACAAAATGCTTATAAAACACATATAAAACCATCTTAAACAGTCCAGGAAGAAAGTGTAAACATTTATAGATTATCTATGAATTAAATAATGCAAAAACAAGTATAACAAATCTAACTTTTAAGTTTAACTCAAATCCAATTTAAAAGTCTTCACCGAATCATTAGATTAATTAATCAACCTTAAGCAAGAAATAAAATATTTCATAAAAATGAGAGAAAAAATTAAAAAAGCAAAGACATTGAGATTAACCATCAAAAATACTTCAAGTCACATACAAGCTGGATTAAAGACATAAAAACAAAATACAAAGTAAGACAAAAAACAACAAACAAACAAGATATTACTTCAAGTCACATACAAACTGAATTAAACACATAAAAAACAAAATACAAAGTAGGAAAACAACAACAAACAAACAAGATATTACTTCAAGTCACATACAAGCTGGATTAAAGACATAAAAACAAAATACAAAGTAGGAAATAAAACAACAAACAAACAAGATATTACTTCGAGTCACATACAAACTGGATTAAAGACATAAAAAAACAAAATACAAAGTAGGAAAAAAAGAACAAACAAACAAGATATTATTTCAAAATGTTTCAAAATATTTATTGAATATTCTCCGTATGCGACATCTTTGTAAAATTATGATCAACTGATTAAGTACCAAGTTTAGTGCTTGACCTACAGTAAAATATTGATATTTTACATTAACGTCTAGAAAAAAAAATCGACTATTTAAGCGAAAAAAGTCGGAAAAATCTTAGTGATAGAGATATTAAGTGAATTTGAGAAAATAATATGTTTTTGTGGATATTGTTTGTTTGTTTTTGTGGATATTCGTAAGGCTACTCAAGGGATATCTGCGCTAGCCGTCTCTACAATTTTAAACTGATAGACTGAAGGAAAGGCAGCTAGTAAATAGAGTCCACCGCCAACTTTTGGGCTACTCTTGTCTGATGGAATACTCAAGTGCCAAGCACGATTTGTTCTTCTTCTTTACTCTTTGCGGTAACGGGACGCAAACGTTGAACCCACAAATCTATAGTCCAAGCACAATAATCATTAGGCCACACTCGGCTCTCTTGTGGATAATTCAGAGGGTTAGTGAGTAGTTACTGGGGTAAACTACTCTTTAAATGTAGAATTTAGTATTTTCAACCTAAGCAACACCGAATTTGTCACATGAGATAAACGACCACGTCAGAGCCCCCAAAGTTCAGTTGTAGTCATCCCTAATTTTGAAGTGTTGACCAGAGGGAGGACAAATAGTTAACAACTACCCGTCGCCTAACTTAACCAAATAGTGAGACTGATAGCCACTTTTATAACCCACCCAAGTATTATTTCAAACAAACCTGTACGCTATCTGTCAATCCCAAAATAATGTAGTGAAAAAAATAGAGCCTAAGAAACTTGTCTGATTTAAATCTCTTGCTTGTAGTAGCTTCGCAACAGTACCAAGCCAGCAGGAACAACAAGGAGCAGGATGAAGTGACACAGTCATACTTATAGTTGAAACTTCAGGGAAGTGAAGGACCAACAGGGAGTAGTATCAAGTGACACAGTCATACTTATAGTTGAAACTTCAGAGAAGTGAAGGACCAACAGGGAGTAGAATCAGGTGACACAGTCATACTTATAGTTGAAACTTCAGGAATGTGAAGGACCAACAGGGAGTAGGATCAAGTGACACAGTCATACTTATAGTTGAAACTTCAGGGAAGTGGGTGAAGGGTTTAGAAACACAGGAAGGGTTAACTCACTCTGAGTACAGACCGGTTACACAATGGTCCTTACTTTAGCAGTATGAACGTCCTCATTAGTGTGACAGTCATCGGCGGAAAGCGATTTCTCAGGCATTGATGTGCTTCTCTGTTCCTGTACGGAGGCTAATCTAGAACAAACATGAAAAATTCAATGGCAAGACAACTGTAGCTACCACTAAGCTACAATTATAAACACCAAACAGTGGCCACGCGGAAACTACATGAATTGAAAACTTATTATGTTTTAAATTTCGAAGTACAATTTTTTCTTTAATTTAGCTATAAATATAAGTTTACAGAATATCATTTGACAGTTAAAACATTGTTCAGAAACTGTACAAGGCTACTGTAAAGTCAGTATGGGAATTTGAAATAATGGAATCTATTTCCATGAACTCTTATGATTCCCAGTGGGTTACCGGTGAGTTTACGGACTTACAAAACTAATTTTCATTGTTCGATTGCCCTTAGTGGATAGATAGCCTATTGTGTAGCTTTGCGCTTTTTTTTTGGTTGCTTTGAATTTCGCGCAAAGCTACTCGAACATTATCTGCACTAGCCGTCCCTA
>NW_013666914.1:185458-189945 GCF_000517525.1 Limulus polyphemus
ATGCGGACGCCCATGGTTGCGCACCCTAACCACCAGGCCATGTCAAAGACAAACAAAAACAAAAATAATTCTTATGCATATATGCAAGCTAGTCTCCACCCACCTACAACTATTTTAACTACGCATACGAAAATCATAACCACCCAGTACAGTTCTAAAGACAACAACAACAGCAAAAAAACAGGCATTGGTAAAAACATGGTAAACACAAACAACACAAGACAGGGAACAATTTAAAACGCGTAAAATACAAATATTTTATACGACCTAATACTAAAAACACTATTAATATAATTTTATTCTTTTATGTTTCACTTGCATTTCACAATGTACAATGAACCGTTTCGTAACAGAAAAACGCACGAAAGATGGCGCATTATATCGAATTAAATAATTGAATCTCTTACCGTTTCAGTGTAACTAAAGTTCCTGTTAGTTTTTTACACCGTCTAAGCGCATTTTCCAGACGATCAGGCTCTTCGCTTAGAAATCTGAAAGAAGAAATAACAATGAAACTGAACTCCTTAGAAAGCGATTTTTCTTAGTATCATTTACCGTATACAAAGTAATAGTTCACAGAACTACATTATAAATAATATTAACGTGTTCTAGACTACTTTTTCTAAATTAATAAAGATGCATTTTTTTTTAATCCTGGCTTTCTGGACTCGCACAATCGCCTTTTTTTTAAGTGTATTTTTCGGCCATGTTCATGCGATTGTAAAAATAGAAACGACTAGCAGGATACAAAGTTATTTGTCTGCTTGTAAAACAAACGTGTCCGTAGTTGAGAGCCATTTGTTCGATCACTTTACTAGATTTTTTTTTTATATGGACAAATGGATTATTCTATGAAAAACAAAAATATCGGCAGGAAATACTCGTTGCAAAAGTAGTAATGATAGCAATGCGCAGATTATGACAACAACAACAAAAGGTAACATCTACATGTCCATCAGAAATCGGAAAATCTTAAAGAAACCCAGCTCTATCGAGTTTCATTAAATTTTAGCATTAATAATGTTTTTACCAAAGCACTACATGGTTGAGTACGTTATGTTATAACAGTTTTGAATAGGCAAATCAGCACATCACGCGACAACCGCAGCTGATATAAATTTGCAATAGAACGGCATGTATTACAACTACATTGTGACGTCATTTGGAGTGTAATAAATAGTGTGGCGCCACCGAAAATTGATCGCTTTTGATTAGGATATGTAACGTCCCTTTAAAATGTAAAACATTCAAACAGTCAGACCATAAAGATGTGTTCAGATCAAAGTTTTATAAACAGAGGAATGGGATCAACTTCGTGCACCAGAACCACCCACAAAGAAACCTATAACAAGTCGTACCTCAGCCGTGATAAACAAAGTGCAGCGTCTTGTAACAGGTTGGAATTCAATAATTGAAAGTTCAAGGTCCAGAAAATAGCACTTAATATAATCAAGTAGAATCTTAATCCGGAAACCAGGCCAACAGAGTTCTGTCCAATCTTTACATACGAAGACATATCAGTCAAGTCGCCGGAGGCAGCGCCTATGGATTTTGTGTGATTGGACTGTTGAAACTGTCGTCCTCGTACGTTAGATGAATTATGGGAA
Organism: Limulus polyphemus; assembly: GCF_000517525.1. NCBI lineage: Eukaryota > Metazoa > Arthropoda > Merostomata > Xiphosura > Limulidae > Limulus > Limulus polyphemus. The sequence goes on from NW_013666914.1 coordinate 187,066, forward strand.
GCTATCAGGGAGAGGCGATGTGCTTTGAGCATGTCAGCTTTAAAATGGGAAATACGCTGCAGGACTATTGTTAAGAAGCAATGTCGTCAGATAGAATATGACTGCACGGCCGCTGCGACATGGACTGTAACGAAGTAGTTAGGTTGCAAAATCGTTCTGATATAACGCACTCAACCTTTTATACGGTTAGAGCATTATACTTCAATCATGACATCGCTGTATTTCTTCACGGGCTTAAAGAAAATGTTTGTTTGTTTGTTATGGATTTCGCGCAAAGCTACACGAGGGCTATCTGCGCTAGCCGTCCCTAATTTAGCAGTGTAATACTAGAGGGAAGGCAGCTAGTCATCACCACCCACCGCCAACTCTTGGGCTACTCTTTTACCAACGAATAGTGGGATTGACCGTCACATTATAACGCCCCCACGGTTGAAAGGGCGAGCATGTTTGGTGTGACATGGATTCGAACCCGCGACCCACATATTGCGAGTCGAGCGCCGTAACCACCTGGCCATGCCGGGCCTAAAGAAAATGAAATTCACATTCATTTCACATGTTTAGCAATATATAAATTACACTTGTGTTTTTTAAAATGTCACCAGTAGACTTTAGTGGGAGACATTTGAAAAATAGCGGACTATTGTATTATATGTATTTGTTCTATAATAATTTTTTTTTAAATTGTGCTTTATAAAGTCCTAGCAAGTCTGGTCTGAAAAACAAGAAACCTTAGTGAATATTTTTGCTTGAATTTTAACAGCAAAACTATCTTTATAATGGTTTGTTTGTTTTGTTTTTAATTATGCACAAAGCTACACAAGGGCTATCTGTGCTCTGCCCACCACGGGTATCGAAACCCGGTTTCTAGCGTTGTAAGTCCGCAGACATACCGCTGTGCCACTGGGGGGCCTTTATAATGGTAAATGTAAAAACAAAAAATGTCCTCAGGAAATAAAAGCAAAGCGATTAATACAACAATATACAACGTTATTGTTAAATTTTATGAAATGCCTTTGAATATCTGTTTAAAATTATGGATGCTTACGTAATTGTGATTCTATTCATCATTTCCACTTCAATATATTACAGTTATCTTATTTAATAATTTAATATCTTTTTCTTCACATAATAACGTATGGCTACACGGACCCATTTTAATTCCCAATTTCTGAAGGTTCTACATTCTGCTTGTTTCCAAAAGGTAATACGACATAACGTTAATATTGTTTTTCTAAATATCCTGATACAATTTAGGGTATGATGACGCACTTAACAAAATACACTTTTGAGCCAACTCCACAGTGTATTCATTAAATACAAGTTTCCGAGCTTATTTATGAGCTCTTCGTCACATGAGAGATAATGTGAATGTGAACATTATATAAAGTGCAATAATTAATCGTGCCATAACAGAAGAAAGTAGAACAGGGAACGCATTATACCGAATTAAATATGCAGAGAATTAAAAAAACACAAAAAACACGAGGAATTTAGATCTAACGAGGATCGAATTATTAGAAGTAAATATAATTAATTCATATATCGCAACACATATATTTATTTTGTTTGTTTATAGTTAAGCACAAAGCTACACAATGGGCTATCTGTGCTGTGCCCACCACTAGTATCGCAACCCGGTTTCTAGCGTTATAAGCCTTAAGACTTACCACTGAGCCACTGGGGGTGCGTATGATTAGAACTGACATAAATGCTAAGATAAAAAAAAATGTTATTCCATAATCTAATGATTGTGTTCTACCGCACTCGCGATAAATTTAAAGCCAGAATTTCTTGTTTTTGGTGTATATGTTATTCTTTATAACCCTATTTTATCGTTTTTGGCTCGCTCTATTTTACCCAGTTGGATTCCTTCTTTGCAACTAAACCGGTGTTCAGTAAAAACCAATTCTGCCTGATCATAAAAGGAAGTAAATAGGTGGTCTTTTGTATTCATTAATACGAACCTGAAGATATCTGCTGGTTCCCGCAACGAACTGCTTGTCAAGATTACATTTTATACTACAAGTAATATTTCATGGCTCAAGCTTAGATATCGGATATTTGTTGTTAGATAATCGTTTTTTAAGGTTTCGATATCTTCTACAAATACGTTGAAGTTTATGTCAAAGTTCTGGAAAAAAGGCAATACGGCGGATGGTGATTTATTATTGTTCTCTTATTTTAAATTAACAATTTTTGGTAATTCTTAAATGTTAGCAATGAATGAAGTTGGATAACCGTTTTAGTGAAAGCACTATGGAATGTGACGTAGTTTTTGCTCTGAGACTTTAAAGTCACAAAGAGAATCCCCGTCCCACCAAACATGCTAGCCCTTTCAGCTGTGGGGGCGTTATAATGTGACGGTCAATCCCACTATTCGTTGGTGAAAGAGTAGCCCAAGAGTTGGCGGTGGATGGTGATGACTAGCTGCCTTCCCTCTAGTCTTACACTGCTACATTAGGGACGGCTAGCGCAGATAGCACTCGTGTAGCTTTGCGCGAAACTCAAAACAAACAAACACAAAGAGAAGAGAGATGTGACAACATTTTTTTTAACTTATGCAGGACAACAAAAGTCGAACTTTAAATAGCGTTCTGTGTGCGTATTGGTTCTATATACATTTTTGTCACTAGTTGTTACTTGTCACCAGAATATCAAGGAGCTGAAATAGACTATAATTTTCCATTTCAGTTGTTGCTTGGATTGGCGGATGCTGATCGAACTTGAACCATGAATCAAAATTATAAAGATGTTGTCAACGTATCGTAACCATAAAGAAGGGCTCAGAAGAGACGTGGCAATGGCTCATTATAAAGAAGGGCTCAGAAGAGGCGTGGCAAAGGCTCATTATAAAGAAGGGCTCAGAAGAGGCGTGGCAAA
>NW_013666914.1:190945-215700 GCF_000517525.1 Limulus polyphemus
GGCTCATTATAAAGAAGGGCTCAGAAGAGGCGTGGCAATGGCTCATTATTCTAAATATTCCATAAAGACTTTTCAAACAAAAGAAGAAAGAGGAGAGCCCACTGGCGTGGCGTCCATCATGTTGTAAAACGTACCTTTCCAAGGAAAGAAATAGAAAGGCACACATTTAGTACTTCTGTAATTGAAACTTTAGAATCGTTTGTGATTTTACAATCTTGTCAGCTTCAATTATGTTTTACATTGTTTTCGCCAAGACGATTACTCCACTGCAAACGTCAACCAATGAGATACAAAAAATAAAAAATGTTAAGGAGCACAGAAAAATCTTAATGTTAAAGACGAAAGCAGTAATGAATCACTAGATATAATACTGTCCTTCCTTCTGGAACTTGGACATAAACTTCAGTGTATTTGTACAAAATATAGTACTCGTGTCTTCTTTAAAAATTACAGAACTTTAAAACGCCTTCTAGCCAAGAACTAAGATCCAATACTAAAACTTAACTGATGACATTTTAGTTATGTTGTTAAACGTAAATGTGAGAATCAGTATATTGGGAAAACAACAGTCCTCGTCAGGTTTTGTTTGTTTGAAGTTAAACACAAACCTACACAAAGGGCTATCAGTGCTCCGCCCACCACGTGTATCGAAAACCGGTTTCTAGCGTTCTAAGTCCGCAGGCATACCGATGTAACACTGGATGGCTTCTCTTCAGGTTCATACTAACGAATACAAAAGATCCACCTACTACTATTGATAATTCAGGACGTGCTTTGGTCCGGAATTAATGAACAGAGGAGTAAAATTCCGTTGTCTTAGAATTGTTTTTAATTCTAATTATACGTATTTTGTTACAAATATTAATTACATTCAATTGTAGTAATTATTAATTCCTAATTTTGTAAAAATTTACGTATCATTTTACGTACATTTAAATGTACGATTTCATACGCAATCTGAGGGTCGCGGGATCGAATCCCCGTCACACCAAACATGCTCGCCCTTTCAGCCGTGGGGGCGTTATAATGTGACGGTCAATCCCACTATTCGTTGGTAAAAGAGTAGCCCAAGAGTTGGCGGTGGGTGGTGACGACTAGCTGCCTTCCCTCTAGTCTTACACTGCTAAATTAGGGACGGCTAGCGCAGATAGCTCTCGTGTAGCTTTGCGCGAAATTCAAAACAAACAAACAAACAAACGATTTCATATGTAGATTTCGTTATAATTAATCGCGTGTTTAAAACCTAATTACTTATTTTGATAAAATGTGTCGTTCGTTTGGTTGTTTCTCTCTTTTATGACATGGATAATGATTGTACATTATGGAACGTCCGTCGGCAACGGTAGGTGGCATACAAACTGTGCGGTTGATATGTTATTATATTATTGTGATATATTCTATCATTTCTCTTGATCGGCGAATTCTTTTAGATTACATGGTGAAAATAATGTTAAGTTCAGTCCTCGTAACAATAACAAGTTAGTTTTTTTTGTAACATTTCTACAGGCTACGTTCACTTTGATACAAGTAGTAGGCCTATGTGCTTAAACAACATCTCAACATTAACTCCACAACAAATATAGGGCTAATCTCAACTACAACGTTTCAATATAATCTGAGACGTACACTTAACTTACTTTGTTAGGTAAACAAACATGTAGTCCATCAAGTAACTCAATAACAGAACAAACGCAATATCTCTCACTGAATAATCAATACTTCATTTTTATTGGTACAGAACGAACTAAACTCAGTGCATCACTGATTCTCGTATTTATAATTAACTAATGTACCCATCTAGATATTAGTAGAATTTACCAGATCTTAACCTCATGTACCCTCTGACTAACATTGAGAATATAACTTATAACAATGTTCTTTTTTACTCGGAAATATAACAGGGTCAGTAAAGTAACATTAATTAAAAATTATTACAAGTTACATTGTGATATTATATTACTCAAACTACAGATCGATTATCTACACCAATAGTTTCGTTTTGAGTTTATTTACTGATTAATTACATCTCATTACAAGTTACAGCTTTTACAGTAAGTAAGATTTATAACAGGTTCGATCACTGGTGAGGTCCTTCTCAAGTATACAAGAAATGTCGTACTTGCTCTAAAAACAAATCTTACTTACTGTAAAAGCTGCAACTTGCTATAAAATTTTCTACATTGTTGCGTTAAACATAATGTTCACATCCAAATTTTCTCTCGACTGAACAATTGTGCTTGATAAATACATTCTGGAGTTAGCCCAAAAGTTTATACTGTCGAGTTTTAATGCCCAATTAAAAAAAAAACACTTTCAAAATTTTCACAGTTTTGCACTGATTAACATTCTTAAGACATTTGAGCATGACATAATCGCTGGTTGTATTTTTTCTGTCTTAATCTACCTTCACATAATATTTTATTGATTAAGCGAAAAAAGTACACCTACGTTCACGTGCCTATTAAGATTCTTTTCATCACTGCTCATCGTCAATTCTGTGTAGAAAATACACACTTAACCAATGTTAGTTCGTGTTTCCCTTCATCACAGCTTTCACAACGAGTGACTGACAGGAAGATTTATGACATCGTGTTTAATTATTATTTTGTGTGTGTTATATTTAGTACTTGCTAATAGAGGCTTCCAAAAACCAATCTAATACACACTCAGTTCTTCTCCTACGTTCATTGGTCATCCCATTACCACTCACCTTTCTTCTTTCATTACCATGTCCATCTCTACACCAATAAATGTCTTCATTTGTTCTTCAAGTTCCGGGAAACAAACTGATAGAGAAATTATGGTGTTTAAATATGCACATTTATTCTCTTCTAAACAAACTTTCTTTATATCAACATATACTTCGAAATGCAGCTTAACCAGAACTAAAAATTATAAACCATATAAATAGCTTTAGTATCGACAAAACAATGTTAACTGATGTTTACATTTTTCTAACCTTCTGTACTTTCTCTTTAACAAGCAGTTAGACAGAGCCGGCACTAGCGGTGGGACCGGGGGAGTTACCCCCCAAATCAATGCCATTCATTAATCTAACTTTAGGTATATTTTCAATTTTATGTCTCATCACCCCCACAAATAGTTAGGAAAAGCTGGAGCCGAGACTAGAGCTAAGAGAAAAATCCGACGGAGCTTTGTTTACGAAGAGTTCGTTGTTCACTGACGTATTTTATTCATATCAACATAATATATCATTATTATAGTGAATTATTTTATTCATATCAACATAATATATCACTATTATAGTGAAGTATTTTATTCATATCCACATAATATATCATTATTATAGTGAAGTATTTTATTCATATCAACATAATATATCATTATTATAGTGAAGTATTTTATTCATATCAACATATCACTATTATAGTGAAGTATTTTATTCATATCAACATAATATATCACTATTATAGTGAAGTATTTTATTCATATCAACATATCATTATTATAATGAAGTATTTTATTCATATCAACATAATATATCACTATTATAGTGAAGTATTTTATTCATATCAACATAATATATCACTATTAGTTCTAATGACATATTTCCACATTTTGTTATATAGATCACTATGCTCGCCATTGTCGACCTTCTTCATAATTTATTGCAGAGTGAAAAGTTTATTGATTAATTGTTTTAAGATTTATTTAAGAAATTAACATCTTAGTTTCCTTGGTAAAACTGTAAACGAACAACTAAACTTTGAAGTAACAGTACTCAATGCGAGTTTTACATAATAGAACGATACTGACATGAAATACTTCCCATGCAGAACGAGTTCATTGTAGGTTCTTTTGTTTAAGAGTCGCCTTATGATACCTAGTAAACACATAAAATAAAAGAACCACAGCGCTTTTAGAAGGTAGATCTTCGTTTCTCAAGATAATTTGATGACGAGGAACTCACTTTTAGAAAATAAAGTTTGGATCAAGGAACAAAAGATTGTCGAAACGTTGTACATTTGTAATAAAGTTTCTTTCGTTACCCATTCAAGCCGTCTCCAAACTTTATTTTCTCTCCCCCGGTCTCACCGCTAGTGCCGGCTCTGTCTAACTACTTGTTAAAGAGAAAGTACAGAAGGTTAGAAAAATGTAAACATCAGTTAACATTGTTTTGTCGATACTAAAGCTATTTATACGGTGAATTCTCAACTCACTTTTTTAAAGGCCTACATTCAGTAAGTGTTTGGGTTTTTTTAATGATGGCAGTCTTCGAAATAATGCATAACTTAATGGTGACGGCGCTAATTGTGCCTGTTTTAAAAATATCTCTGATTATTTTTTTTTCGACTTTGTTTTAAATTAATAGGTTATACACTTGTGTTTGTTTTTTCCTGTTGAATTTCGAGGGCTATCTATCCCAACCGTTCTTAATCTAAAGTGATAGATCAGAGGGAAGGGAGCTAGATAAAACCTCCAACCGTCAATTCTTGGGCTATCCTTGGGATTGAATGACACATTATAACGCTCCCACAGCTTAAAGAGCGAGCATGTTCGGTGACGGGATTCGATCCCGCGACCCACAGATTGCAAGTCGAGTGCCCTAACCACCAGGCCATGCCAAACAAAAATACGTTATACAATGAAAATTGTCTGTAATTAAGAAAAGAATAATCACCTTTATTTTTTAAAAACAAAAAAGTATACCCCAATAATGCAGCAAAGTGAATATTGACGAAGCTTTAACGTTTCATATTTGGCACCATCAGTTTCTGCCAGGTATTTTAAGGTAGTTTCTCAATTTTGGGAGTAAACTGGTGAAGATCTTCTGATCGTCTTTAGTGTTTTTTTTTCCGAAACCAGATGAAACTTATAATGTTCTCAACATGTTTACCACACCTCACTGTATCGTCTCTACTCTTGTGATAATTATATGAGTTTTCTGAATCTAGATAATAAAGATTTACATCTTGAATATATATATATACATAAAAACTGTCACTCCAATTGTTAAAAAGGAACAACAACTCTATTAATTCAACCAAACAGCTACAAATGTTGGTGAGTTTCCGTTCCAACAGTCTTAAAAGACATCATCATCACTTCTTTGTACTTACTCAGTTTAACTAACAATAAGTCCAACAAGATCCGCTTGGATTTATTCTCTGCATTGATTCTGCCAATTTCACTGTGGTTACAACGTGGCAACAGCTGTTATTCTTCCCATTCTGCAAGGCTTAGCAGATGGCTACGATACAGCTACCATGGTAATATGTGTCTTTGTGTTTCTTCGTCAACTATACTGATCGATCTACAACAGAAGGTGGCCGACTTGCGGCACGCTATAGACAAATACTTAGGCCACGCCTGTCAGTTAGAAAATGTCACATGTTATGATATATGACACAAATTTTGTTTGTTATTTTCGTACACGCTCGAAATGATATTAAAATGCATGCCATTTCATTAATTATTGAATTTAATTTATAATGCCTTTTAACTTGACTGCTTGAACACCCATCCCCGCGGACCTTGGGGTTGAGAGTGGTTTGTCGGGTTAATGACACCTTTCCTGAAATTCATAATCTAAAGGTGGACAACTGCTCAAAATGTTGGCTATCCCTGATCTACAATCATTATAACAGATCAACTATCAGGCAACGTAGGAGTTGTGAAGAGACAAATTTGAATCTTTAGTAAAATTTAAAGGCTCGGTAGTTGTTGTTTTAGCACAAATCTGAGAATAGGCTACCTTGGCTCTGCCCACAGCGGGGAATCAAGTCCCAGATTTTAGCACTGTAGGTTAATAAAGATACCCTGATCCATTGGAGGGATAAAATTGAAAAAACAAGCAAACATACGTATCTGACGTGTGCGTGTCTCGGTGTTTTAAATACGGAACATACTGATGGAAGTTTGATTTATAGTAATTATTTATAACTAATGGAAACCACCTACACTACCACCAGAAGTTACACATAAACAGAGAGCTCTAATTAAAATCAAACCCAATACGTTTGATAAGGACAACAAACGTGATCAATACGTATTTTAAATATTAATAAATTTGGTATCTCTGTGTTAGTTTTTATGTAAACAGGTTTCTGCCATTGCTATATATATATATATATATATATATATATTTTTCACAGAATGCACACCCGTCCTGTGAACCTATATACTGTCCAGGGAGATGACAGTGAAATGCTAAGACACTGTTATCCTCCAGTTGAGGTAAATATTTATAAGACAACAACAACTGTAACTTTCAATACCGTGTTAGTTGCCACAATGATTAGGGCTTAAACGCCTAACTTCAACACTCCGGCCGGAGCCTAGTATTACCGGGTAGTCCAATACCCGGCCGAGTACCCGTGCATCCCTAATATAAATACAAATAATTATAATAAAAAGAAAGAACAATTACAAATAAAGTAGAAAACGGTGATATAAGACATTGTATACAAATTATTCTTTAGATATGGCTTTTGGTATTTTCAAACTGAACAATATTCTATGTGATACATGAGCTGAACGCTCAGGTGTGAGACTCCAAGATTCAAGAATGGCTGTCCCTAATTTAGAGCTGTTGACCAGAAGGAAAGTAACCCATCAATGGAAACTGCCGCCTATATAGCTATTCGCGAATAGTGGGATTGATTTTCATTTTTATAATACGCCCATAGCTGAAAATGGACCATGTTTAATGACATATCGCAGACTCAAATCTTGGACCTTTCACAACGCAGCCCTTTATGCTAAACGTCCAAGATATACTTTATAATAAACGTACTTATAACAATGAATGACTACTAATGGTCCAGTTGATTTAGAAATTACGCGGATAACTTTTTCGCTTAATTAAATACCACTTATTAAGCTGAAAACTGTTTTAAATCGCCGTTGTCATGATTAGTAGCCTTTATGATTACCTTTTAATATAGTCTGGCAGCCAAAGTAGGTTGTTTTTACCTAACTTTGCATGGAGGTCCCACAATGTTTCTCTGCTAATTTTGTGTAGTCAGACCATACACAGTCAGATGATGGAGTATGCCAAGTTGACACCCTTGAGCATTTTTAAATAATGACTGGTTTCCATGGTAAACCTCACACCTCATTTCATGCGTAAGTGTATAGATATAAAATGTCATATCTCAGCAACTACAAGTGATAGAATGTAAAATAAACTGTCAATTTCTAGGTTTTTGGGCGCAATAAATCTACTGGTGGTATCGTTTCATTAATTGGAGATATGTTTTATACTCGTACTAGCGTCAAAGCACGTCAAAAATGGCGGGAAACCAAAACTATTCCGTATAGAACTGGCAATACACGAAATAAATAAATAATAGAAATATATAAATTTTCTTTCCCAGGAACATGCTACATATTGCTCCTGAATTCACTACATATAAGTGAACAAACATGCTACATACTGGTGGCTTTGGATAAAAGATTAAAACATTCGATGACCATGTGATTGTACACACACACACACACCTGTTCTTTTTCTGAAGAAAAGTCGTCTTCTTTCCTACTGATAATTGGTATCTCCAGTCTCTTTTAACAAAGGCTTTTTCTTAATAATTCCCAAGCATAGACTTGCATTAATTTTTTACTAATTTTTCACAGGCATTGATTGGGTATGAATGCACTTCCGTGTCTTTTATCACTAGAGTCTTCCCGGCTTTCCTATTCGGATCCTACCTAGCTTGACGTCATAATAATGTGGATGATGTGGTGTCACACACATGACGCCGTGCCTGATCTGGTCCTAGAAACTCCCTCCTTGATAGGCTTTTACATAGCAGAAAATGTGCCGAAATTTATGAGCTAGTTACGCCTATGTTAGCGATTGAATTCAACTAAAATGGGAACGGGCAATCAAAAGAAAAAGTATTATAGGAGACAAAGTTGAATTGGACTCGTGTAAATTACGAAATTCGGAGAAATCGAGCGTGACCGATTGACTGACCGACCGATACTTGGCTTTTATGATTATGATGGCAAGTCTGACACAATATGCAGTAAAATATAAACAGAAATAAACAACAACTAATCAGCTAAGACAATATAAAGAACAAGTATTATAAGTGCTTGACTGACTTGTATTTACTATAACTTTCTTAAATTATAAGTTAAACTTACATGCTTCTTTTTATTTTGTGTTTAAAAACGAACATTTAAGATAATCAATATCGTGTTTGTTCTAACAAGTTGAAAACTTGTATTGAGTATAGTGCAGGACACGTATGTTAACTTCAACTGAAACTTTTGAAAGCGAAGATCTAGTTAAGGTTAAGCAATTAGCAGGTATACCCACATATCCTAACTTGATGTTTAATGTATTTTCAGAACACAAACATCATGAATGAGTGTTTATTTGATAAAGTCAATGCCTGCCCTTATCCAAAACCAGCCAATTTCACACACAACAATGAATCAAAATATTATTGAAGCAAGCAATAACCTGCATTCGCATATAGACAGAAACTTTCGTGATGACCTTAATTACACTGTGTATTGTCACAAAAACTGTATATCATCATATACTTCAAAATCACACTTGGAAGACTACGAAAACTAACACTCGATCTGTCTCACCAAATCCTCAGGAAAAATGGAACTGATGTTCGAAGATTGGACTTCAAAGCACATTTCCTGTTTTGTGGAGATTCGTGTCAAATCAATAAGAAGATCGTCAAAAGCAAGTAGCTATGAGTACTACAGCTTACCGTAGACACCATAAACCATTTAAAGAAGTCATATCTGTGAGTAGTACAGCATACCGTGGACACCATAAACCATTTAAAGAAGTCGTATCTGTGAGTAGTACAGCATACCGTGGACACCATAAAACACTTAAAGAAGTCATATTGAACACATGTGTTGCGCGCGGGTGGGGATCAGTGGGTACATGAGGTGTCAGTGAGAGTAGAAGAATCAGTCAATGACTTACATGTAGCAGATGCTTGGTATCACCATGATTGTAAAACCAAATTTATGGCACCAAAGTCAGTACAACTTGCATATTCAAGTAGAACAACAGCTCAAGAGCCAACGTAAAAGGATTCAGTGTTTGACCAGTTCATGTCCTTAGCTCCCACTGATGAAACGTTCCACATGAACATAATGAGAGCATGTTTGCAAGCATGTATATGGAAACACGCATCAGAAGCCAGTCCTCCACCCATTGACCCTACATTATTCGATTGGTCGAAGGGTCCAGTTAATAAGACACTAAACTCTGTAATGTTTCCACCTGGCATACTACCTGCTCCAAAATCTATATCAAATTGGTAAATTGTGCTTGTGCAATGTACGCTTCGTGAAGATGTTCATGCTATGCTGCCATGTTCAATATTCTCCGGTTGAAGATGGGTCAGACTGTGCTAATGAGCATATCAACATAAATCTAAAATATATTCCAGGTGAAGAGAACTAAATGAATTTTATAAACTTGTATGTGCACATGGTGTCCTATTTTCTTTATTTTGTGGGGGTAAATACGTCACATGGAATATACTGCTATAACATTGAAGATCCACAAATATGGGGCTGTACGGTTGAAGTGTTCACCTTTCTGTTATTCTGAGTGTTTAAAACGTTATATAAATGTAAAATATTGTAACAAAGCATGAAGTGTTTTGTAAGAAATCCATGTAATAAGTGGCATTCATTTTTTATTATTTAGAATTTTGGTTCATTGCGGAAAAATGCATAACTATTTTGTCAGGCTTGCCATAAAACAATGTCACCATTAGATGCTAACTATTAATTAAGGTACTATCTTTTATTACCAGATACTAATTACTAACTAGGTACTATCTTTTATTACCAGATACTAATTACTAACTAGGTACCATCTTTTATTACCAGATACTAATTACTAACTAGGCACTATCTTTTATTACCAGATACTAATTACTATTTAGGTACCATCTTTTATTACCAGATATTAATTACTGTTTAGGTACTATCTTTTATTACCAGATACTAATTACTATTTAGGTACTATCTTTTATTACCAGATACTAATTACTAACTAGGTACTATCTTTTATTACCAGATAGTAATTACTAATAATTAGGTACTATCTTTTATTACCAGATACTAATTACTAATAATTAGGTACAATCTTTTATTACCAGATACTAATTACTAACTAGGTACTATCTTTTATTACCAGATACTAATTACTAATAATTAGGTACTATCTTTTATTACCAGATACTAATTACTAATAATTAGGTACTATCTTTTATTACCAAATACTAATTACTAATTTGTTAATATCCTACATTTCGGCTGTTAATCTACTCAATCGAGTGCATGGCCAGGTGGTTAGGGCGCACGACTCGCAATCTGCGGGTAGCGGTTTCGAATTCCCGACACAAAATATGCTCGTCCTTTCAGCCGTGGGGGCGTTATAACGTGACGGTCAATCCCACTATTCGTTGGTAAAAGAGTACCCGAATAGCTGGCGTGGGTGGTAATGAGCAGCTGCCTTCCCTCTAGTCTTAAACTGCTAAATCAGGGACGGCTAGCGCAGATAGCCCTCGTAAAGCTTTGCGCGAAATTCATAACAGTGGATAGAACACCAGCATTTCTAACAAGGAACCCAGGATCGAATCTAGGCCTCTACCACTACGAACAGTTCTTCTAAGGACTTCTCTAAAGACAGAAGCGGATCAACCGTCGAAACACACACAATATATACTAATTAGATTTAGATGATGTATAGGCTTGTAGTTACGTCAACAATTGATACCCACTCACTAAAACATTACCACAAGTCTGTGTTACACTTTAAAAAGGCGTAACATTTGGTTTGTTTAGAATTTCGCGCAGAGCTACATGAGGACTATCTGCGCTAGCCGTCCCTAATTTAGCAGTGATAGACTAGAGGGAAAGCAGCTAGTCAACGCCACCCACAGCCAACTTTTAGGCTACTCTTTTACAGACGAATAGCGGGCTTGAACGTCACATTATAACGTCCCCACGGCTGAAAGGGCGAACATGTTCGGTGATCGGGATTCGAACCCGCGACTCTCAGATTGCGAGTCGAGCGCCTTTAGTTTATTAACTTAGCTTATTATGTTTTAAATTGAGTTTTTTTTTGTTTTTTTAACGAGGCATAAGAAGACATATTATACAGTTTTATAATGTCATATTGCCATGTATCATCTTATTACACGGAGTAAGCAGACAAGGAAAATCCTATGTTTGAGAACTGTCATACTAAGAACACTTAATAAGATACGGTGGATCAAAAGAACTTTATAAGCCGTTCTGTAGACTGGGTTTAATGAAGAGATAGATGATGCGACCTCTTTCGAAATAACCTGCAAGTTCACTTTTCGCTTCTAAATTACAATATTTGTTTGTTCTTTCGACAAGTGCACGTACTTCAAATTAATCAAATCATAAATGTATTGGGTGACCCTAAAATAATTTCGATTTAAAAGAGATGCATAAATATTTTAGAAATCTTCCCAAAAAATTTCAGTGTAATGGAGTTTATAACTTTGTATTTAATGTTACAACCAAAAGACTGAGTAAATGACTTTGTTAAACACAAAGCTACACAATGGTCTATTTATACTGTGCCCACAACGGGTATCGAAACTCGGTTTTCAGCGTTATAAACTTATAGCCTTACCACTGAGTCAGGTGGGGGGGGGGGGGGGGGCTATTTTGAATATTTACCAATAACTCTGAACTTATACTAAATGCGTGGCTCAGAATATGAAGAGCCTCCTTATGGTCCAGATTTACTTTTAATGTTATATAAATATTCAAGTTCCTGTGCATATGTTTGGCCTAATTTGAAACTACCACGTGTTTTCACTCACTTCAAACGGGCTTATTTCAATATTAATATAGCCCACGAAGTTACATCAAAATATGCTAACTTACATAGTTGTTAGGTATAAAACATGTGAATTTAACGAAGTAAAACTCAAGCCAAGATTTGTCATTTTTACAAGTTCTCCACTCTCAAACAATAAGGAACAATATTTCCCCTCTTCCGGGTATCTTGAAAATGAGAATAAGTTCAAATACTTCTGGACATATTTCTGATTATATTTTTCGATAGAAAACAACAACAAAATGTACAGCTGTTCCTAAAGTTTAAAACTGTTGGTGTGTGTATATGATTAAGGTAAGAGCTTTTCATTTTAAACCCACAACGATCTGCTATGTTTACTCGACAAACATATATATAGAAATATGTCACCGCCATGGGCTGAGATTAAAATATGATTGAAATTCTAACTCGAAAGCAAACAAACAACAACAAAAAAAAGAACTTCCCTGTTTGATCTGAACAAAATAAACAACTCACCTTTAAGGTCAGCAACAGTTTTACTCGCTCTGCTCAGAAGGAGGGCCATGTCTTCAACACAGCTCGTGCTCACGCGACATTTTTTGTTGATGACGTTCCCTCGAAGCTCTTCAACCTTGCTCTCCACATCTCTAGAAATGGCGCGTTTTAAGACATTATTTATTTAACGAAAACTTCAGCTAAAGACCCTATTACAAAATTATTAGTAAAATAAAATTTTTGGTTGGAACATGCTTTTTTTTTAAATTGTGATTCGCAGTACACGAATACAGAAAAATTATCTTCAGTAAAAAAAGAGGAAACTAATATCCACCAGCTTATTATACCAGCTGGTTATACTAGAGTCTGGTTAAATTGTATAATATTATGGTATTTTTATCCTGAACAGTTTTTAATCATTTCAACATTATTTTTAGACCTTTACTGGTCTGTTTGTTTATTTGTAGTTAAGCTCAAATCTGTACAATGGCCTATCTGTGCTGTGCCCACCACAGGTATCGAAACCCGGTTTTTAGCGTTACAAGTCTGCAGACTTACTGCTGTGCTACTGGGTGGGGACACTTTTACTGGCAAATTTGCAAAGGAGTATAATTTCGTGATGCACCGATAGATTTTAATTTACTTGGTACTCAGCTTTGGAACATATTGGAGATAAAATATCTTGCCGATTCGCCAGTTTCGAACTGCATTAGCTCAGTTTGGTTAATGACGTCATGTAAAGGAGACCCGTAACATTGTATCATTTTATAACTTTCTTTCTACGATCGAAAATTGTTAATACAACCCCATAAGTTTCAAAACATCGGTATAAACACCTAGATATATTGGAATATTACACTCACTTCTTACGTTTAAAGAATTCATAACGTTATCAGCATCGCACGCTGAACTGATTAAATACAGAACATTTTGTTATTTTGTGTTACTACATTTTTAGTAATGTATTCAACAATTTCTGATCTTATATGTTGTTTATGACGGAAGAAAATAACACTGATATAAGAAACAGCTGTCGCAAATGAGAATGCGAAGCACTGAACAATATGAAACAAAGTAGCTTGTTGATGTATCAATAATCGAAGTAATAAAGCAGCTTGTTGATGTATCAAGAACCCATGTAATAAAGCAGCGTGTTGGTATATCAAAAATCAAGGTAATAAAGCAGCTTGTTGATGTATCAATAATCGAAGTAATAAAGTATCTTGTTGGTATATCAAGAACCCAGGTAATAAAGCAGCTTGTTAGTGTATCAAGAATCGAGATAGTAAAGCAGCGTGTTGGTATATCAAGAATCGAGGTAGTAAAGCAGTTTGTTGGTATATCAAGAATCGAAGTAATAAAGCAGTTTGTTCGTGTATCAAGAATCAAGGTAGTAAAGCAGTTTGTTTATGTATCAAGAATCAAGGTAGTAAAGCAGTTTGTTCATGTATCAAGAACCGAAAGAATCATAGAAGAAAGCACGTGTTTCTAATCCTACTTCAATATTTATGTTGCTTTTTAAGAATCTTTAAAGTTCGGGATATGTTGATAATTAATGTTACATAATGGATCACGTAAGTTAGTAGCAGCTTGATTGAAGTCAAAGTTTTTATAATCAACGTTGGATAAATGGGTTGCTTGGAAAGCATAATGTCAAGTTTCCTGTTTACGAAGATATTGCTCGTAGATTTAATTAAAATCTCTACTAAGAACGGACTGATAGTTTTAACTATCCACGTTACTATATAGCCAATAATATATTTATCACTGCTTTATACAAACTTGAGTATTAAAAACAAATATTATTTTAAAATATCACGAACTTTAAATTAGTTTTACTTTTGCTTTTATTTCTCTCGTCTAGGAAGCTTATAATTTTACAGTAATTAAATATTTACTGTCTGAATTCCAAACAGACATTTGTTTTGTTGTAGCGGAAAGCTACACAATGGGCAATTTGCGCTCACTCCACCACGGGGAATTGAACCCCGGATTAAATTACAAAATACCAAATTATGAAATTAAAAAAGGGTGTACAAATCTTATTTCTTTTTCTGACAAAAGAAAAATATAGCCTCTTGGTTGTTTTACCCAAAAAAACAAATGTCCTATTTTTTCCACAAACCGCATTTATGCATTATCACATATTTGATATTTTTTCGTTTCCTTTAATTTATTTCTATCCCTTGTACATTTAAATAGTGTGAAATATATACTTCTCATTTTCAAACACACAGAAAATAAGAAGCTATTGAAATATTATAGTAATGTTTATTTTCGAAGCTTTCAAATACTTACGACAAGTCTTTCTCCACTTGCATCATATCTTGACGATAAAAATCCTCGTCTCGTAGCATTCTACTTCTCCCAGTCATTACGTCATCATTCGAGTCTTGGGCAATAGCCAGCATTTCCTTGTACATGGAAATGGTTTAGTAAACTTAAAGATTAAAAATGAAGATAGTCTGTTCCCATAATGAAAAAAAGGAATATTACCGTATAGACTTCAAGTGTCTCGTATTGGCGTCATTGATGTTTTATAAACAAGCCGTGGCAAGTGTTCAGAATTGTTTGTTTTTTGTGAAGCACAAAGCTACGTAATGGATTATCTATGTTCTGCCCACCTTGCGCATCGAAACCCAATTTTTTAACGCTAAAGCCCTCATACTTACTGTTGAGCCACCGGGAGTGGGGGCGGGGTCGTGGCAAGTATTTAGAATCTAATCATGTTTGCTTCCTGCACGACGCGTGCAATCTGCTTTGTGTACGAAACAAGGGATACTAGTTCTGTAGCCTTGAATTATTATTGATATTAAATATAAAAAAGGGATACTAGTACCTGTAGCCTTGAATTATTATTGATATTAAATACAAACAAGGGATACTAGTACTGTAGCCTTGAATTATTATTGATATTAAATACAAACAAGGGATACTAGTACTGTAGCCTTGAATTATTATTGATATTAAGTACAAACAAGGGATACTAGTACTGTAGCCTTGAATTATTATTGATATTAAATACAAACAAGGGATACTAGTACCTGTAGCCTTGAATTATTATTGATATTAAATACAAACAAGGGATACTAGTACTGTAGCCTTGAATTATTATTGATATTAAATACAAACAAGGGATACTAGTACTGTAGCCTTGAATTATTATTGATATTAAAAAGAGTAAAATTCTTGATCGATTCTACCAATTGACAAACGTTGATATCTTTGTTTATGTATTTCACTTTAGCTGGAGGAAATTAAAATAACGCAATGAACGAACTCTAGTTTTGCATATTTATTTATGAGAATTGTTTAAGTATTCTCCAATTTGTCTTATTCCTGCAATAACAGTGTTTTTACAAAATACTTTCTCGTTTAGTTTATACTTAACTGGTGTGCATAACTCCAGTTCATGAGGGACTCAGGCACAGCCACATGTTTTCTGTCCCCGCCCCCTTCTCTCCTCTGACATTCTTCTACCAACTATCAAATGCACCAGGAATACATTGTTACTTTACTTCATATAATGCGACATTTTATTAAAGAAGTATGTCCAAATGACCGACCTTCAATCGGACCATCTTCGCTCTTTTTCTTGAATTCACGATGAAAATACCTTCACGAAAAACAAACGTGTTTTCTGTTACTTAAATATCAAGCTTTATGATCAAAACACTCAAATATTACAGTAGCTCTATTAAGGATGGCGTAGTGATACACGAGCATAACTTCTGGTGAAGAGTTTACATTGATCTCATGTAAATTAATGCATCGAACCGCATTCGAGTCTTTTAAAAAAAAAATAACGAGAACGTTCCGATTGAGTGGCTTTGTACCTATAACTTCTGGTTTACTTTTCTTAACATTCAATTCTTATTTACATTTTGTGATTAAAGTGCTTTTTTTTGCATTTCTTACCGACAATTTATTTATAAATGAAAGTGCTATTTTACTCAAACCTGATGGCTTACTTTTCGCAGTAAAAGTGCTTTTTGATCCCTAACCAATAGCATACGTCTCGCGATGAGAATGCTTTTTGATCCCTAACCGACAGCTTATGTTTCATTATGAAAGTGCTTTTTGATCCATAACCAATAGTATACGTTTCGCGATGAGAGTGCTTTTTGATCCCTAACCGACAGCTTATGTTTCATTATGAGAGAGCTTTTTGATCCCTAACCAATAGCATACGTCTCGCGATGAGAGTGCTTTTTGATCCCTAACCGACAGCTTATGTTTCATTATGAAAGAGGTTTTTGATCCCTAACCAATAGCATACGTCTCGCGATGAGAGTGCTTTTGGATCTTTAACCGACAGCTTATGTTTCATTATGAAAGTGCTTTTTGATCCCTAACCAATAGGATACGTCTCGCGATGAGAGTGCTTTTTGACCCCTAACCGACAGCTTATGTTTCATTATGAAAGTGCTTTTTGATCCATAACCAATAGTATACGTTTCGCGATGAGAGTGCTTTTTAATCCCTAACCGACAGCTTATGTTTCATTATGAGAGTGCTTTTTGATCCCTAACCAATAACATACGTCTCGCGATGAGAGTGCTTTTTGATCCCTAACCGACAGATTATGTTTCATTATGAAAGTGCTTTTTGATCCATAACCAATAGTATACGTTTCGCGATGAGAGTGCTTTTGGATCCTTAACCGACAGCTTATGTTTCATTATGAAAGTGCTTTTTGATCCCTAACCAATGAACAATTTTTTCTAAGGCTTAAGTTCCGCCGGATCTCTCCGGATGTGAGATTCGGAACTTGTTTTGGATATTTCTTTTAATCCTTAGAAACACTACAATTTTAAATCTGACCCGGTTGCATTACGAATTGATATTTGACTGACGTAGTCACGTTCATTACTCTTCTCCAGTCTCATCCCAGGTAGTATATTCAATAATTTTAAATTGTTATTTTCCAACACTCAAAATTCCCTCCATTCATCATCAAAAGTAAACATTTTTTTTCGAAACTAAGCAGTGATCCTTTATAAAACTAGAATAATCTGGAGACTGCTTTCAACTTGAGGAACCCCCTAAAATGTTTTGTCAGGATTTATTTTCTTTGTAATATTAAAAACAATCCTTTTGTGACAAATGTTGCTTTACACTATATCGATTATAATATTATTCAAATTTCGTTGCCCCATTTCAGTTGCACGTATGTTATGTTTTTGCACATCTACAAGTAGTGTCTATATTTCTATTTGATTTTTATAGCACTGAGAAATTACAGATCTGCAGAAGAATGACCAGAAAGTTTAAACATTGTATGATGAAAATCGTAGTTAATTTATTTGTTTGCTAATTTTCTCGCAAAGCTACTCTAGGGATACCTACGCTAGCCATCTCTAATTAAGAAGTTATAGACAGGGAAGGCAGCTAGCTAACGCCATCCACCGCCAACGCGTGGTCTACTCTAATCGATTAGTGGGATTGGCTGTAACATTATAACGCCCCTACGGCTGAAAGGGCGAGTACGTTCTGTGATAGGGCTCGAACTCGAGACCTGCAGATTGCGAGTCAAGCGCCATAATCACTAGGTCATACCAGGCCGATCGTACTTGAAAAATAAATTGTATAGCAAACGCTGGATCTCCAGCTGACAAAAAGCTTACTTCCGAACAAAACTAGAGCACTCAAATGTACCTTGGTTGATACTAACCCTTCAGCTTCATCAACGAAAAAGTGTTAACAAATACTTGTGATCCACATTCATGTACAATTTGGTTTGCAATGGATTGTTTTTCAATAAAGGCGATTTTAAAATATTTTTATATATTTATCTTTTGACTTGGAAAAGTCAAATGCATTATTTAGAAGGCTTTTGCTTTTCGGGTTCAATATAATGTTTTTAAAGTCCAATGTACTAGAAGAATGTTTCTAATACTGAGAGTAACTTCCTAGGTACCCAAGTTATTCAAAATTAACACCAGTAGTTAATCTAAAAAGTAAAAAAAAAAAACACATGTGGAAATAAACGTTTATATAGTTCTAAGCTACTAATACAGATGTGTTTCCAACAAACATATATATATATATATATAAAGTGAATCAGAATCTCGTATTTTGCTTTAGAACCATATCAGATAGATCTTACAGTTGCATCATGTTTGAGGTATGCAATACGTTATTTCGAATATCTTCACACTATAGAAATAGTTTTCGTTTAGAGCAAAATTCTAAAACCCAAATGATTTTTATTTTGATTACTTATGATGGGATTGGCAGTGGTTAACGAACAAATGATAGTCAACAAACGGAATAAAAGATAAAACAATCTACATATCTTTTATCAAATGTTTTCTCAAAATGGGTCATAAATTACCTTAATCTTTAGGCAAACATCTGTAACGCACTCTCGAGCGGACATTGCTTGCCTCTGGGCTATCCTGCGCAGACTGAGGACTTCGCTTTGTAGATCCCGGGTCTGTTGTCTCAGATACCGGAGTTTTGAGCAGAGTTCAGGGCTGAGCTCAGAGTCTGTAATATTAGTAGAAATGTATAGTTTATTGTCAAGTGAAAAGATTTTTGAAGATGACTATTACTAAGTAAAAACCCTTCATCAAAACTTACCCGGTTCAATGAAACTCGACATTGTGAGAATGGTAAAAGCTATTAACTTACAAGTATTAAATTTGTAATATTCTTGAGCTGCACGTTTTGTATGATATACGAATCACTTTTCTCTTCCATATCTTTGTGTTTATCGATAACGTTTTTGTTCAGCTACTAGACTTTCTATATAATTGTTCTGTTGAAACTATGTACCTACATTGTCAAAAGAACTGAAAATATCTCTTATACATTAGAGAAGAATTTACAAAAGAAATTTCAAATAGGTGTTGTTTGAGTCAACGACTAAAAGTGTGAATGTTTTGATAGTGTAAATTACGCATCTAAAACGGACAAAAGTTAATTCGGAAAGTACAACCACACCCTCACAATTTCATAATGTAAAAGCTGGCCATCCAGTAAATAGATCACATATTACTCTGAATAGGCTTGTAATTGTAAGGTTTCATTGGTAGTTTCAAATTTTGAATTTTTTCTTAATATACATTCATTTTTACTAATCGTACCCGATCCGTCCCAGGGTCCCAGCCTTTCCTACAGAGAGCTTTGTTTACTAAACTTCCCCTTCATCATAAAAGAAAAACAATCACACACTGGGAAAATAAAAACAATTATCAAATACACTCTAAAAAATCAATAAGAATGGTGCACATTTATATTGAAAGTGACTCATAATATGAGCGTTAGACACAAAATGGCAACCGGCTTTTATATATATATATATTATATTATAATCAGCGGGAAAAAAAGAGCAGTAACACGCCAAAGTTCGTGACTTTTATATAAATTTGGGAAAATCATATCCAACTTTTATTTAAATTATTTATATTATTTCTTTCCTTTTCGGTTTGTTCTCCACATTATGAATATATCAAGAATGTTTATACGCCATTTCTAATGTTAAAAAGCGTTCCAGAAGGAATTGGAATTTTTTTCAGCATTTTAGTTAATGCTGCATAATAAAACATTTTGAAACATTTTTATCAGAGCCAGACTATGCATATATCCTCTGCGGGTAGAGGGTTCGAATCCCCGTCACCCCAAACATGCTCGCCCTTTCAGCCGTGAGGGCGTTATAATGTGATGGCCAATCCCACTATTCGTTGGTAAAAGAGTAGCCCAAGAGTTGGTATTGGGTGGTGACTAGCTGCCTTCTCTCTAGTCTTACACTGCTAAATTAGGGACGGCTAGCGCACATAGCCCTCGTGTAGCTTTGCGCAAAATTCAAAACAAACAAACAAAGCATATATCCCCAGTTACCTCGAGTAGTAATGAACTACTCTAGGAAGTAGGAGGCCAAGGCCTCACTAACATAATCTTATCACCTTGACCCATAACGACCCAGCAGAAACTGTTGAAGTATACCCAATTTATCTATTTCATGATGTTGTCTTACTCAAGTGGTCCTGTGGTTAGTGAAAGATTTCACAAATCCATCGACATTTCACATGTACCAGAACGTATTTTTCTAATTACGTCATATAACCTAAAATTACGGTATAAACGCCGAAAGAAGATGAAGCAATCAAAATCAATAGGCCTAAGGTTTATGACAAAAATCCTATCACAATGTTTAAACCTAAAAATTAATTTCAAATACCATTATTTCTTAAGGATAATGATAATACGTTGGGGAGAATGAAAAAAAAAAAGATGTTTTATTAAAAACATTAATAATACAGAAAACTTCACGAAAACCAAATAAAAATAGACGAATTATATTCTCTAACCTATAATTTAGGTATTTTTAAAACGTGCCTAGAACTTCGAAATGCCTACGTCAAATTAAGTATATGCATTAACTAAACTGTCAAAGGATCTGAAAAAGTGGAATTCAAGTCAGGCCTCGTGAACGTCAGGCCATAGTTCTGTTGCGATGCGACTCAAACGAACGGGACCTTATCAAAAGCCAGTTGGTTTATATATATTAGATAACCAGATATTAATTACTAACTATGTTTTCTCTTACTTTTCGGATGCTAATTTAATACTGTCTTTAGGGGAGTTCCGAGATGTACCATTTCTAAAGAGGCAGCAGATTCGCAATTTCACAGACAAAATGTAGGGTAAAAAGTAATTACTATCTAGTTAAAATAAATAAATAAATAAAATGAAATTTTATTTCTTTATTTGTTGTAGAGCACAAAGCTACACAGTGGGATATATGTGTGTTGTGCTCACCACAGGTATCAAAACCAGATTTTTAGCGTTATAAACCTTCTGACTGATCGTTGTGCTACGCCACGGCTGAAAGGGCGAGCATGTTTGGTGGGACGGGGATTCGAACCCGCGACCCAGAGATTGCGAGTCGAGTGCCCTAACCACCTGGCCATGCCGGGCCTGAATATAACGTACTCAGCCCTGTCGAAGACTCACTGAAGCAAGGTTCGCTATATATTTACAAACAAAAATATAAAACTTTATGCCAGTGAATAATGCGAGAGTAAACAGCATTTGCGTGTTTTTTTTTATATAATTAATGACGGGAAGAGGACATCGACCTATATACTACTTTAAAGACGAGTGTTTCTTTCTAAAAGTGATGCTTCTTCGCAGTCTGTACAATTTGAAACTCATGTTCGCATCTCTGAAACTAAGAAGGCGACTTTAAGCCTGATTAAAAGATACATTAGGACTTGATCTTTTAATGAAGTCTGATCTTGTGATGAACAGCCATCTAAATCCTTCCAACATGCTGCGGCTCACGTAAAGAACATTATAACACCTTGTGAGGCTTAAGATAAAATGAATACAAAATTGTGACCCATATTAGAATTACTTATATTGTTTTTGTATGCAAAAAGAAGACATGCAAAATTAACGACACTGGTATTCTTGGTGAATTTGTTGTATTACCTATAATATGCTTAACTTAAACAATAATCAAGTGAATGCCTTGGACTAATACACAGGAATTAAATCTAGATATCAGAGAGGTATCACACAAGTCCCTTAAGATATACTATATGAATATTCATTATCAAAAGTGTTCTATAACCCAAGTTGGTGCTTCAACATTCAATATTGACAGTATCCTTTAGCCTAAGCTGGAATTATTTAAAATATATTCTATAACATTCATCGTATGGCATTCAATATTAACAGTATCCTATAACTACAATGGAAGTCGTTAAAACATACTCTACAATATTTATTATTAGAAGTATCCTTTACCTGAGGTAGCAAGTTATTTTAGGATCATTCAGTAACAACAGTTACTTTTAACCTAATCGGCCATTTTTAGTTTTTCTAGCTTGGTGTCCAGAGAAGTATAACTTACACGTATTTATTATCAATGGCATCCTTTAGCCTAGGCTGATATCATCCGAAATATATCGTCTACGTATTCACGATTAATTGTATTCGTTACCAAAGTCGTGTTCTGCGAAACACACCTTAAAAACGTTAATTATAAATCAGTTCTTTCCGGTGTAAACTGATTTTGAGATATCAGCTAGTTTGGCTTAAATTGACCTATTTCCAGATATAACATTTGAGAAATAACTTGTATTAAGTGTCTATTTATTAGTAGTCACTTCAGCCAGAGACTGGAATTGGAGTTCTGAAATGTATATTATAAACTGCATTATTCTTAGTATTTGTATGCAAAAAAAAACATGAACGGACTTTTCTCTGTGTTGAATACTTTTCTTTTAATTGCGAACTTTCGGCCCTCTTACAGTAGGCATCATCGTGTAACAAAGTACTGAATAATACTAATTCGTTCCTCTGTGGAACACTTTTTAAACGCTAGTATTTAAGCAACAATGCTAAAAATAACTAGGCTGACATCTGGTGTTAAAATTATTAATCATATATAAATTGCTGAAAACGAAGTAAGACAAGTACAGAATCAACACACAAAATGTTAAGCTTTTACATAAACTGAAGAATCAAAACCCCTGATTTTTAGCTACATAAAATTTTATACACTCTGTTGTTTAAAATGATTTAAGGTCAAACCATTACTTGAATATAACAAACACAAGAAAAAACGTACAACCACAAAATAAAATGCTCAGATTTCAAATAATCTATATAAAAAAACGCCAATATGTGTGGGTGTGTATCTGTTTCCTATAAGTTTCCACATTTCTTGAACAATCAACACGAAATTTGATACAGTGATACAGAATAACATGAGGAAATTCATGAGGGGTTTGGACCCCCATATAATTTCATACTGATAGAATTCTTGAATTCTTTTCAGTATTGGTACATTTGTATTGCACTTTTCATGTTTATTATGTTACAAAATAGAAGCACAGCTTCCTATCATTTGTTACAAACGAGTTTTTATTTCACTCGGGTATTCCAGCTGGTACATTATAGAATTATTGGTCATGAATAAGGCACAGTGTCGTAGCCAGGACGCACACATTGAGGGCGCAATGACAAACTCAAAGGGCGCGAGTACAATGTAATCATTTTCAGTTTTCGTTATAAATTTTTGTTATCATTTATTGATGTTCCTTATTGATTCATAAGCGAATTCACTCATGAAAAAAATCTTTGATATCCGACAACAATTCAGTTATGATTCTTATTTTATTAATAAACGAAAGATTAACGTTGCATCGATCAATAACAATTTATTTGAAATCTGACGAATCTGAATAATCCACGTCAGCGGTATGCAGCCGTCGATGCGATAAAAAACACAAAAGCCTAAAGCATAAGTACAAATATATTTTATTTTATAAATATTGATTTACAGCAACTATTACTTCGGTTACCTAATATTTTTATACATGAGTACATTGGAATTATTCAAGTTCCAAAAAAGTAAAAAGAGGCATTATTTTATTTTTTAAGGCAGATTTTTAGAGGGCGCATTGCGCCTATTCGCGCCCCCGTGGCTGCGGCACTGATAAAGTAACAAACACAAAAAATCGGTTTAATGTAATTTTACATCGATACCACGACAATGATAGTTTTGATAAGTGATGTTGTCATGATATAAAAGACTATTTAGTTTAGATGTCATTGACTGTTTGTTTTTGTGAGTGAACAGTTCATTATTTTCCAGTTTTTATTAAATAAGAGTTAAGGGCAGACGATTGTGGGAGATTTTGTTAATAATTCATTGATGTTGAGACTACTGAACGTCTCGTGCAATACATTGACGCCAAGAATATAGAAGGAGGACAGACGATTAGGTAGTAAAGATATAAATAGCGTGAGACGAACGGAAAGAAACAGACAGACAATAGCAGAAGAAAGTAAAG
Source organism: Limulus polyphemus (assembly GCF_000517525.1). NCBI lineage: Eukaryota > Metazoa > Arthropoda > Merostomata > Xiphosura > Limulidae > Limulus > Limulus polyphemus. Next base: position 215,051 of record NW_013666914.1, read on the forward strand.
TTACAAAACGAAAGGTTAACTACCATAGAAGTGATAGGCCTAACGACTGACATAGGCCAAATGCTTAATAATATGTTAGAGTAAGACTAACAAGAGATAAGAAGAAGAATTATTCCGTGAAAGCGTGGTTCTAAAGTAATTGAATCAGTCTGAGTGCACTTTGACAAAAGGAACAGAGGATCTTCAGAAGAAAGAAGACCAAACAATTACGGTAACTTGCGCTACAACTGTAAGTGAATTACACACAGAATACTAGTTCGATAATATTAGAGAAGATAGTTCGGCTTGTCAACTGAAATTCTAAAGTAATTTAATAGGCCTAAGTGGACTTTTGACAAGAAGGAGAGAACTAGATATATAAATAGTGTTTATGATATGCCTGTTGAATAATTTGTTGTACATACATTTAACTTGTTCCGAATATATATATATAATATTTTGAAAACAAGTGAAATACGTGCTATATATTTATCATTGAATTTATCGCTAATAATTCACAGACACCTACTGTAGAAGAATCCTAAGCCCAACAACAACATAGTATATATAGTTATACTATTAAAAATATAACTAAAGCCTATTATTTTGACAATTGGCGAAGATTAGATGTTTAAATTCTGACAGATGGCAATAGATTCTCTGATATTTCT
>NW_013666914.1:215932-219884 GCF_000517525.1 Limulus polyphemus
GCTTTCTTTGTTCTTTTTTTGCATTTTTTTAAAGTCGATTATGTTGCTGTGTTCCTAAATGTGGAAGGCTATAGCCGATGGGTTTGTAGCACATTTTAAGATTTCTCTTTTATGTTTCTTGAACCTTACCTATAACGGCGTCGTGTCTCTCTTCAATATATTGTTTACTAACTGGAGTACCCGTCCCCTGGACGGAAGTAATGTAAATTCGTGATTAAGGAAAGATTATCTTAGGACATGAAAAGTTGCTTCCCTTACATGTAATTGTAAAAAAACGCCCATAAAAACTGCAAAATACAGAATGTGAAACCGCAAGTTTACAAATACCTCCTTACGGACCCAACAAACCTTCATGCCAAATGTGGTGAAGATTCATCAACAGGGGGCGAAGCAGTGATGAAAAAACGCTCATAAAAATAGGAAAACTTAAAATTTGTATGTACCCCTGTATGGACCAATTTTGGTGAAGATCCATCCACACCCTGTGAAGTAGTTACATGGATAGGCAACAGGCAACACTATTATATTTATATGGATGTTACCCACACCAACTGCTATAAACGATGTTCTTTATGAGAGGACTGGAAATTGGGTATTTCACTTTCGTAAGTCTGTCATGTAGTGAATGAGGACTTGTGAAGACTACGGTGATGTTGAGTTTATTCACTATTCTTCGAAGTTTTCCCCGAGGCCTGCTATATAAGGGAAAAAATGCCCATTTCTTGCCGTTGCGATCGTCAAGTTGTGGTTCATTAGTAGTTGAGACAGGTTGACCATATACGTTGTATCGTTCTTTTGAGAAACAGTTATTCTTGAAAATCTTCTCAAGATGTTTAAGTTTTTCATCTAGGTAGAAAGAGGAACACATATTCACAGCTCAAGATTTTAGTATTTTAATAATTCCTGTTTTGACAGAAATTGTATAACATGAATGAAAGCATAAATATTTATTTGTTTGAGCACCTTTTCGGTAAAGCTCCGCATGGTCAGGTGGTTAGGGCGCTTGAGGGTCGCTGGTTTGAATTCCCGTCCTACCAAACATACACGCCCTTGCAGCCGTGAGTGCGTTATAATGTGACGGTCAATTCCACTATTCGTTGGTAATAGAGTAGTCCAAGAGTTGGAGGTGATGACTAGTTGCCTTTCCTCTTGTCTTTCACTGCTAAATTAGGGACGGCTAGCGCAGATAGCCCTCGTGTAGTTTTGCGCGAAATTTAATACTAACAAACTTTCTGATAAACGTTGGTTGTCAGCTTTCCTTGGCTCGTGACCTTGTGAGCCAGAACATCAAGGAAACAAAAAATATTATTGACTTAAAGTTCCATGAAACAGTTTATGTTGCTAATTGGCTGCTCAGGTGATCATGAAAGGGTTTGAGTCCCTTTTCTTCATGGATCCATACAACAAATCGTTCACGTATCTTATCCGTATACGAAGTTGATGAAGATACGGTGTTACAACGGTTTGTTCAAAATGTTGCATTAATATTTCTACTACTACAGATGATGAAGATGAACCCACTGTCTAACATTTAGTAAAAGCGACCATTCCAGTGGTAGTAATTTGAATCAAGAAAATGTCTAACAAGTTCATGATGTCTGGGATACTGATGGACGTTCTTGTTGAAAATTAGACGTCGTCACTCAACCGTCTATGTAATTATTTTCGTGATATCCTTGGCACGTACCTTGACAAAAACAAAACTACGTCCAGGCTAGCCATGATATAGTCTTTGGATATGAAAATGTGGTCAACGAATTCTTGTGAGTTTTAATAGAATATGCCGAATCTAACGTTAGAAAGAAATTTGACTGTTTTGTAAGTTGACGAACCCATGTATTCTTCAAATATATCTTTTGTAACCTGAACATCTTATTTTTCTATATAATACCTATGATTGCGCTTTTTTCTTGTATCTATTATATCAAAGTAATCGTTTGATCTTGAATATTTTTAAACAACAATGTATATTGTTATACAGTTACAATACCAATATCTTGATTATTGAATTTATGTACAAGTTTAAATCATTTTCTGTCTATTCTGTACTTGTCGTAATTCATTTTAAGCACTTTCTACATAGTTTAATAACTTTAATACTAGATGTGATGTATTGTTAGGATTGTTACTTAGACACCTGTGTTTAAAAGATGTTTCATAGATAAACGGATTTTTATTATTAATTACATTGTTGCCCGATGTAGGATCCGTTAAGAAGGCCGAGGACTCGCAATTAAAACTAAATTATGTGATGTAGAGAACAGACCGTGCATATTTTTTACACAATTATTTACCAACGTTATGTGTTAAAAAATCATTCATAGTATCTGTTTAGTTGGAGTTCTGAAGTGCATTTCACATAAACATTCATTATTAATAGTATATGTTAACTTAATCTGGAGTCCTGAAGTGTATCCTGTAAACGTTCATAATTAAGAGTATCTTAAATTAGTGTTTTCCATAAAGTTTCATCATAAACACCATTCTTAATTTAATTTAGTTTTCCCTCAATTAGTAATTGCATTTAAACCAAACTTGGCGTAGTAGTCTTTGTAAAACCGAGGAAAAAATAATCAAGAAAGAATTAATCCAGTCATTGAATAACTATGCATTAATATGTGTTCCTCGAAAATATTGATTACGAGTCAGTTTCATGATTGTAGCAGCATGTTGGATAACACACCATGTAACCTGAGAACATAACTCACACAAGTAAGAACTGGCCTATTATATGATATTATCTGAAGAGTTTCAGCTCCGATCTTTCTGTTGTCGAAGTCTTGTTGACAAGATACGTGTTTGACAGGAAAGAAACGTTAGATAATAGAGTAGGAATGCTAGAAGCAGATCAAAGGAGCGAAGCATTGAAAAAAAGCCAGAGAAATATAGTAGAAGGAATATATATACCTTTAGGAACTTCGTAACGCTTGAGTTTCGCTGACGCAGAAAGTAAAGAGGTAGGCTTAGGGGGAGGTTTGGGTTTACCACCTGGAGATCGGTCATCTATATCTGAGGGTCAAAGTTCAGAGGTGAAAAAATAAGAATAATGGTAAATTTTACATTTCAAATTATCTAGCATATCAAAAAAAATGTTTGGTAAACGAAAGAAATAGTCCACGAAAATAATATCATACGCCTACACTACTTTATGGAGCCTATTTACCGGGTATCGAATTACACAGGAACATTTTCTACATTTTTATCCAATATATGTTATTGTTTCTTACTGACATAAGATTTCAGAATCGTTTGGACTGCAAAACACACTGCCTATATGCAGTGACCTTCTTACGAGACACTAGAATATATATTTCACTAAAATACTCATTTCAACTCAAACTATTAATATTAGTTATTTACTAAAATAACAGTGAATGGTAAAATGTAGAATTAATCCTTATATTACCTGAAACCTATGGACATTTCAAATATAATAAAATATTAAGAATGACTGGAATATTCAAGTATTAGGATTCATTATTTTACAACCATATTAACGAGAAACATTTTGAAACTATTATGACTATGTTATAATTTGTATTATTTATCACTTGTGAATGACTAATACAATACTATACAAATAATGGTTTTGTATTAATTGCATTTAAGAGACAACTAAACGCAGGCGAACAAATCCTTACACGATTTAAAACGGGCAATAAAGAATAAAAGATGAAGATGGAAGTTTAAGATATAAATATGTTAGATATACTTAGACTGAAATATAGAAAAACTATAACGTACACAGTTATCTCGTAGTAGCAGTATGACAGTTCGATAACACACTTTAGTAACACAGTAATATAATTCTTCAATTACTCAATAACATAATAATATGGTAGCGTAAGGTGGGGTAAGACGGTCGGTCACCTTAACTTTGAATGCGATTTTCGTTATTGTTACGTCTCTGGTCGTTTGTTAATTTACCGTAAAAATTCTTTCTGAAGAAGTT
>NW_013666914.1:219994-227764 GCF_000517525.1 Limulus polyphemus
AATTCACAACGATTCACGCATTTACTTAGGACTTGACTCGATTATCTGTCTCTATATCTCCCTGTCTGCTATTCTATATGCCGTCACTCCTCCTCTCCGCTTTATTTGCCCGGCTTATATACAAAAATAGAGGGCGTCTGGCAAACACTAGAGTTGCCAGGAACAGTCATGATCCTTCTAGAAACTCATGACGTGTTACCAGCGTCACGTCACTTCTGCTGTCGTAACATTATCATTAAAAAGTATTCGGCTGTATATAACTCCTCATTGCTTGATTTCAACTAAATGAAATTTCCTCAAATATCTACTTCGTAACCATAAAAAAACAACAACAAAGTGTTTACCTTCGATCAAAGTTTTACTAAAACAAAAAAAATTAAGTCAGTCTTTCATCATTCACATTCGCGCTCGTCCGTCAGCGTGTTCGTGCACGGGGTCATGTGCTCACATATAATTTATTCTAGACAGCAGTACGTCATAGTTAATAATATACAGGGGTGGTCGTTTTACCAAGAGGGACTTGATGAATTTATGCCTCTTATGGATTCTATGTAGCAGCTGGAATCTATTGTCAGATCAAATGCTGGTAAATCAATTAGTTATTGACTTTCGAAAGTTTGGATTTTTCTTACCTTTGGAGATGGACCTAGCTTTGATAGCAGGTTTCGTGGGCTTCTCAGCTGCAGGAAAATATAATACACATTAAAACAAACAAACTAGCCGGTAATAAAAATTTACTTCCTAATAAAATTGCTCAACATATTTCCATATAGGAATAACTCACTCAACGCTGTGATTGGAACAACAACAACAAAATAAAACTCCCTGAGCTTCTAATAAACTATATATGAAAATAACAGATTGAAGTTTTTAAGCCTAAAGTTTTAATAAATAGTAACAGAGAAAGAACTGATATTAATAACTGTATAATTGTTAATTATATTTATAAATTGCTATAAATATAGGGAAGCTTGTAATTAGACACTTTATCGTGTCCCAATTTCTGTCTTTAAATATACTCGAAAAACAACTGTTGTAAACAAAGCAACTGACGAGATTTGAACCGTAATGTGTCATGTGGTGTTTGATTTTAACACGTTGGCTGCCACATAATAAACTAAGTATAAATGAAATTAAACATTGAAAAGGTGCCGAGGAGCAGTCACAGTGTCCCAAACTCATATGTCACAAGATAAATTTGGCTTTAAAACATAATTGTCTGTGACCCACCAGTGTGTCGCGTTGTCCATAACTAAAAGTTGGTTGTGACCCATCGGTGGGGCACGTGGCAGTTAACGTGTTGAGGCTTCACGTCCTGTTGTGTTCTTTGTGAGTTTTACACACCAATTACGATTGATACACAAAATTACTGACCAATCGCTACACAATTTACTTACAAGTCGGTGCACAATTTTACTGATTAATCTTTACACAAATTACTGACCAATCGCTACACAATTTACTTACAAGTCGGTGCACAATTTACTGATTAATCTTTATACAAATTACTGACCAATCGCTACACAATTTACTGATTAATCTTTATACAAATTACTGACCAATCGCTACATAATTTACTGACCAATCGCTACACAATTTACTGATTAATCTTTATACAATTTACTGACCAAGCGTTACACAATTTACTGATCAACCGTTACAGAGTGTTCTTGATCAACTGATACACAGTGTTCTGATCAAGTACTACACAGTTTACTGATCCACCATTACACGGTGTTTTCTGATCAATCGCTACACCATTTACTGATCAACCGTTACATATTGTTCTTGATCTAGCGCTACACAGTGTTCTGATCAAGCACTACACAGTTTACTGATCCACCATTACACGATGTTTTCTGATCAATCGCTATAAGTTTACTCGCTAACTAGGAGCTACTCTATAAAAAATACAAAAAAATATATATATTGTTATTCTTTAACGTGTTTTCAAATGAGCAATTCTTGTTACAAATAAATTTAGAGATATAACTTTATGTGTTTCATATCGATGGGCTTATAGTTACATAAGCATTATCAGTAGGTAGATAGAAAAACATGTAACATTATAGCATTTTATAATAACACGTATTCTTTATCACCGTGGAAGAACCAAAGGTGTTTTATTTTTAATTTACCTGCATTTTGTTCTGGCGTACAGTGGCGATTCGTAACCTCTGTAGTATCGTCTGAGAAAGATACGGACTTTTCCTCTGATTCGAAAAAAAAAAGTTTCTTTATTTTCAACAACCAATAACCATGTATAATGTTGACTTTTGTGAATGAACTTTAAGAATGGAATAAGACACACGAATATTACAGATTTTCGTTAAACTTATTGTTAAGTAGCTATTTAGAAGACATGAAACTTAAAGTTAAACTTATTGATAAGTAGCTATTTAAAAGACATGAAACTTCAAGTTAAACTTATTGTTAAGTAGCTATTTAGAAGACATGAAACTTCATACAGATTTGTTAAGTAATAACATTTGTACAGTTCATATAACTACTGTTTTTTATAGTTTGTTCGACCAGATGTGTAAAACGTGTTGATGTTGTGCAAATTATTTCAATGAGCTACTAAGTCTAATGACATTTTGAATAACCTATCCACCCTTGTTGCACATAACCATGATAGAATCGATATTCACATCATTCAGTATTTTTCACGATACTATCGATTCAAACTGGTCTAACGAAAAGTTTGAATTATGTTAATCTAGATATATGAATTATCTAAGAAACTTGAACCTGAAGTTAGACGTTTAAACAATACTGAAAAACCATACCTCTGAAGGAGTGATGAGTCCAGTCAGTTTCGAACGCAGGAATTTCATCTGGAAACAATAAAGAATTATGATATTCTGTGTTACATTTACCAGTGTGTTTTTCACTGAGTGTGAGTAATTTTAAGGAAGTAATATGATAGGCTACCTGTAGCGTGGAAACTATAATACAACTACATGAAGCTTGTTAGCGTTATTTGTTTTGGTAGTATTCATGTTACTGAATGAAACTAGAAGCAACTTTGAAGTTACCATGATACATGTGCAGACAAAGATGTTAATAACATGAGTCATAGCTTGAAACCGGTTGCTCCACTTGTTTTTCAAAAGAAGAAATAACCTGAAACCACTGTTCTAGATGTGTTGTAAACAACTGTTCTACACAACTTTAACTTGCTGTTTTATGTTTATTACAAACACTAGACACAGTTTTAAGTTACTGTCCCACACGAGTTAAAAACAGTTCAACCTGTGTTACAAATAAAGGAAATAACCTAAAGCCATTGTGCTACGTGTGTTACAAACAACGGAAATAACCTAAAGCCATTATGACACGTGTGCTACAAAGAAAAGAAACAATCTAAAGCTACTATGATACATGTGTTACAAACAAAGGAAACAGCCTGAAGCCACTGTTCTACGTGTGTTACAAACAAAGGAAACAGCCTGAAGCCACTGTTCTACGTGTGTTACAAACAAAGGAAACAGTCTGAAGCCACTGTTCTACGTGTGTTACAAACAAAGGAAACAGCCTGAAGCCACTGTTCTACGTGTGTTACAAACAAAGGAAACAGGCTGAAGCCACTGTTCTACGTGTGTTACAAACAAAGGAAACAAACTAAAGCTAATGTTCTACGTGTGTTACAACATTGTTGGTCGACTTCTGACACCCCTTTGTTGTAGATCGTTTTAACACCATTTTATTGTAGATCGTTTTAACATCACTTTGTTGTAGATCGTTTTAACACCATTTTATTGTTGATCATTTTAACACCGCTTTATTGTTGATCGTTTTAACACCGCTTTATATTAGATCGTTTTAACATTACTTTATTGTAGATCGTTTTAACATTACTTTATTGTTGATAGTTTTAACATTACTTTATTGTAGATAGTTTTAACACCGCTTTATTGTAGATCGTTTTAACATTACTTTATTGTAGATAGTTTTAACACCGCTTTATTGTAGATCGTTTTAACATTACTTTATTGTAGATCGTTTTAACATTACTTTATTGTAGATCATTTTAACATAGCGGCTAAACAAGAAAGGCTCCGGATCCCGCCAATAATTCTCTAACCACTTAGTGCTTTTGGTCTTAGGGAGTGATCAAAAGTTGGTCACTTTTTCATCTCTTTCAATCCAACTGAGTCTTACACCGAATTTCATAATATACAAACAAAGGAAACAGCCTGAAGCCACTGTTCTACACGTGTTACAAACAAAGAAAACTACCTAGAGCCACTTTTTTATACATGTTACAAACAAAGAAAACTATCCAAAGCCACTTTTTTATACATGTTACAAACAAAGAAAACAGCCTGAAGCCACTGTTTTACACGTTTTACAAACAAAGAAAACTACCTAAAGCCACTTTTTTATACATGTTACAAACAAAGAAAACAGCCTGAAGCCACTGTTCTACACGTGTTACAAACAAAGAAAACTACCTGGAGCCACTTTTTTATACATGTTACAAACAAAGTAATACAGTCTGAAGCCACTGTTTTACATGTGTTACAAATACTAACTTGAACCTGATGTTCTACATGTATTAAAGATGCCTGACACAGCTTACAAAACCCTCTAGTCCAAGGGTTCTCATCCTTTTTTTTACTCACGCCCCACCGTAAACATTTTTGGCACTTGTGCCTCTCTCCCCCCTCAGATGCAAACTTGTACCTGATTGGTTCTCTACTTAAAAGCGTGGTTAAAAATTAAATAACATAATAAAAATAATGATAGAGAGCTAATTTGTAATATATTATATTTTTCAAAATTATTCATTTTGTAATACATCATATATTATTCAAACGTTCGCGCCCCCTAGAGGGAGCGAACCCCACCAGTTGAGAACCGATGCTCTAGTCTTACCGGAAAGTGTTCTTGTACTTATAAACCTCTAAGAACAACAAATATTATGCAAGAATTAACATTGAAGCTGCTAGAAAATCTTTGTTTCTTCGTTTTTTCTTCTAACAAAGAATATAGTAGATATAAAAATCGAAAAAAAAAAAAAAAACAAGTCTTAAACGGGGACAGACCGATATTTCGAAAAACTTTCTCCACTATTACTGGAGTTTGCTTTTTTTTTCTTCTTACTGTTAAATATTATTATTATTATAAGAATTTTAGCCTAATTTTTCAAAAGATTAGAAATTTTAATTTCGGGTAACAATAATTAGAAATATACTTCAAAATGTTATCGGCTTATTCCTCTATTACACTGCAAGTTGTAAGGAAATAAAAGAGGATTTCAGCTATATAGTAAATGGAACACAAGGTCTTGTAGGACTTTACAGTAAAATAAAACAAAACAAACTGTAATATGCTATTAAGCATAGATAGCCAAAGGGCGACTCGCGGGCCGGATCCGACCCAGGAAGATATTTTATATGGCTCCCGTTTTTTTTAATTTTTGTTTGTTTGTCATATTCTATTTTGGCCAAAGTGGAAAAACGAAAACAGAAAACGAAACCGTGGCCAAGCAAACCAGTATCTTGATGGTTCTGAGATCCTTCATCAAATGTTAACCTTGCTGTTTATTCAAAACCATACAATTAACCGAGGGTCTGTAAAAGTTACATATTCTTGGAAGCAAATATTCTCAATGTACTTTACCCCGTCATATAGTTTCGGCCTCAAGACTACAGTCTGAGTAAGAAACTGGCCCACGAACATAAAAAGTTGGCCGTCAATATTGTTTAGTTTCAGACCATAAAAGTTTTCATAAGACCAATTAATAGGAATAAAAGAAGATTTGTTTGCTTCTTATGGGTTTTTAACATATGTGTACCAATTTTAGTGATGAGCCCCTGCACATTAGTGGCTATCATTATCATGAAGCCAGAGCAAGCAACAATTTTTTCATTGTTTCTTTGTTTTGTAGTAAGCACAAAGCTACACAATATGCTATCTGTGTTGTGCCCACCACGGGTATCGAAACTCGGTTTCTAGCGTTTAAGATTCTTGTCTAACCGAATAAAAAGATATGACAGTCGTCGTTATAAGCCCACAAGTGCGGATCTTGATACATTTTTTCCTCATTTTTGATGGGGGGGGGGGTAAGGGATACGAACGTTGGACGGCTCAGTTAAGAAACTAAAAGAAGAACAAACAGTAGTTTTTTTAACACTTGACTCAAGGGTTGTAGACGTGTCCAGTGACTTATCATCTATTACAGTAATAACATTTGGGAGTGTTTTAGTCATAAATGAATTTTAGAAAGACATAAACGCGGTAAACTTGTTTTCCGAAATAACTTTATTAAGTTTTTACGGCCTTGACCGGAGGACAATAATCAACCAATGAGTTAGAAAGGTAAAATATTTATAACAAGAAAGCAAAAGCAAAAATTTGTGTTTGTTTGTAATTAAACACAAAGCTACACAATGGGCTATCTGTGCTCTGCCCACCACGGGTATCGAAACCCGGATTCTAGCGTTGTAAGTCCGCAGACATACCGCTGTGCAACTGGGGGGCAACAATTTATGAACGAATAAATCGTCAAGCCTTAAAATTGGATCATTATTATTTTTAATTCTTGACCTTTAATTTAGTAAGAGCTTGTTTGTTTTTGAATTTCGCGCAAAGCTACACGAGGGCTTTCTGCGCTAGCCGTCTCTAATTTAGCTGTGTAAGACTAGAGGGAATGCAGTTAGTCATCACCACCCACCGCCAACTCTAGGGCTACTCTTTTACCAACGAATAGTGGGATTGACCGTCACATTATAACGCCCCACGGCTGAAAGGGCGAACATGTTTCGTGTGAGAGGGATTCGAACCCGCGACCCTCATATTGCGAATCGAGTACCTTAACCACCTGGCCATGCCGGGCCTAGTAAGAGCTAATCTTATAGCCGCAAAACCGATAAAAGAGAAACAGCTGTAGTAAGGTTCATGTCCTGCGATTTAAAGAATTTCAACGCTAAAATTAGCGGTTCGATTTCTCGCGGTGTACAGAGCGCTAAAACAAGTAAACAAATAAAAAGTGTGGAAGATTGACAACCAATGAACAAATCAGGATAGAATAGGAAAGTCCTCAGCAAATTTAAACTTGGAAATTATTATTATACATCTTTCCAAATCGAATAAAAAACAGTTAATACAGAATATTTTCATCATTTGAAAATTATTATCTAAATTTAATTGTTCTTACTTTCTGAGTAATGCTACAGATGAAATTAGTAACATAAAAAATTGGCTGCTTGATATATCTAAAGTACAGAAAATATAAGACATGAGCTTCCAAAAAATACTTGATACTATACTAAACATAGAACTGGAGTGGGAGGAGTTGGGGAGGTCATTTTCCAAAAAAAAAAGAAAAGAAAAGTAGACCTATTCTTCTACACAAAGATTTTAAATGATTTACATGAAATTTAAGCGTTTATTTTCAAAAAGAATCAGAAGACAGCGGGCTTTTTAAATTTTCCAGACAATTGGAGTGATCGTTCGCCCCCACCCCCTGGCTACATCCCTGTCCACATATATTTCTCTCCTACTTCAGAATAATCGAACTATAGTGCACGTAAGGAAATATATTGTTACGACAGCGGAAGTCACGTGACGCTGGTATCACGTCATGAGATTTTCGAAGGATCGTGACTTTTCCTGGCAACGCTAGTCTTTTCCAGGCGCCCTCTATTTTAGTATATAAGCCCCTGCAAATAATTGCAGCTAGAGAGATATAGAGACAGATAATCGAGTCAAGCGAGCAGTAGGCACGGTAAGTAAGGTATGTAAATCGTTGTGAATTATAGC
>NW_013666914.1:228186-228982 GCF_000517525.1 Limulus polyphemus
TTTAATTAAGAAAGTAACTCGTTATTGCTGAAGTTTCTCGGAGAGAATTTACTAAGAGAAATTAACAAACAAGCAGATAAACAATATGCTGTTTATGTGAAATTTTTAAAAAATATATTTAAAGAAGAATTTAACATGGAGCATTAAGTATATATAAGAAAGATTTAAGATCGGTACCAGTTGTAAGGATGGTTGAAAGTTTATGTCAAAGCTAAAAAATTGGTTAGTCTGGTAAGTAGTAACTAGTACAACCTTCATTTTCTTTAAAAATCTCGTTGCCACGAGTAGGGCTGACTTCCTCAACAAGAGACTGTTGCCTAGGAGATGGACTCGTCAACACCTTCTCGACCAATCCTGTTAAGTTTGCCAGCTGATGTTCCATAAATTCCATTCGTTTTCTGCATGTAAGCACAAATGAACTAAAATTATTTGTAAGATTTTAACTTTTAATTTCGATTTTTTATACCCTTACTGGTCGTTTCCTTTTGTGGATAATTAACCTTATCAGTAACCTTACTTATAAATGTTTTAACTTTCATACAATAGATAATTAAACTGGTTTCATATATTCAATCATTGAAAATTACTCTGGTTTATGAGCTCAGTTTATATATATCTAAGTTTTGCCTCTCTTACTCTACTGGATAATTACCCTCGCATCTCTTCCACTTATGGGTAATTACACTGAAAAGTGCTCGATAATTATCCTCGCATCTCTTCCACTTATGGGTAATTACACTGAAAAGTGCTCGATAATTACCCTCGCCTCTGAATTATGGACAATCCGTTCATCTCT
>NW_013666914.1:229227-240101 GCF_000517525.1 Limulus polyphemus
TCGATAATTATCCTCGCATCTCTTCCACTTATGGGTAATTACACTGAAAAGTGCTCGATAATTATCCTCGCATCTCTTCCACTTATGGGTAATTACACTGAAAAGTGCTCGATAATTATCCCTCGCCTCTGAATTATGGACAATCCCTTCATCTCTACATTTAATTTATGGAAAATAACTTGTCTTTATTCTCCACTTATCAAAAATTTGTCTTTGTTTCTGATTTCAATCTAAGCCGAAAAATTGACCGTAGCCAAAAACTTCATGTGCAATTTTTCAAAATTCCTAATCATATTAGAACCCTAATTTTGCACTTTAAGAAATCGCATTTTTATAATTTCTACGGGCCGTCATCCAGTTAAAACTATTGTAATTGTATAGTTAATAATATTTTATTTTAACTGAACTTTAAAAAGCAATTAGCCACTCATCATGAATTCAAATGTTGTTTTTTCATGAGTAATGTCAGATTCCTCGTGTGTCAGTTGGAGTAATAACAATGTGACAATTTCATTACATTTAAAACATCATCGTTGAACAAGTATAAACTGTTTTTTTATTTCAGGTAATAATTATAAGTTATGGTTTGTTAATGTTTTAAATCTAAGATTTGGTTTTGAATAATTTTGAACCTCCTTAACTTCTGGTTGTTGAACATGTTTAATTAAAAGTTCTACTTTGACTAAAATAATATTCATACCTTCTAACAATTTATTGCGATATCATCTAGTGACATAATTTTTTTCAACTATCCTGCCTCTTGTACAACATCTTTTTGTTTATAATGTTTATAATATTTTTGTTTTTAATGTGTGTTATTACCACTGCTTAGTAGCTAGTTAACTTGCCTGGCCTCTTCATCAATCAGGGGAGTGACACTATAAGACCGAGGTCTGTAGACCTGACTCCTGTAGTATGCCGGATATTCATATCCGGGGGGAACGTAGCTACCAAACGATTTTTGATGTTCGATTAGTCTGCTTGGAGACACCGAATAACTTACTGGTGGTGCTTTACGCTCGGGAGAGAAGTCATAGCCTGACTCGTAGCCTCTTTCACACATGGGAATGAACTGGTTTTGGCCGTGGAGATGGTAAGGATGGTCATGTGTTGCAGAGTAAGCACGTTGAGGCTCGTAGCGAGGAAGCTCTGTGAATATAGATACAGAGAAACATCACATCGGCAGAAAAACAGTATCGAGGTGTGTGCAAGGTGAAAAGAGACGCTGAACTAAATATGAACAAAAAGAAGAAAAGAGATCGTCACATGAAATAGCTATAATGCTTAAGCACGCACAATATACTGTGTGTGAAACCATCAAATGCTATCGGAAATTGATAGCACAAAATATCAAAATAAAAACTTTCAATTTTCAGGATTGTGAAGTATCAGCAATAATAAATGAAAGAGTTACAATGACTTAATGACTTTACTACATCGAATGTGGTCACATTTAAGAGTAGTGCCCCTTGCTATGCCTTATCTGAAAGTTACATCATGCATCTTTTTATCTCGTATGTTTTAATTAAATTTTAATCCATTAGGCAATATTATGGGCAGCAACCACGATACAAAGAAATATTTAAAATTTCATTCTAATTCTCAAATATTATAGCATTATTTGATAAACACTTCTTAAATATACTGATTTTTGTAGCATGTCGTTAAAACCACAAGGAGACACTAGTTTATATTCTAATTTTTTTTAAATGAAAGTTTGATAAGTGGAAGATTACCTTCATATAAACGATCCTTCAGATGTTCTAGGCCCAGTGTTATGTCAAGACCAATCAATTTCCGTTCGTGCACCGTATGTGTTAACTTTCCTTATCATAACATTCCTTACTGAATCTCTGGTTTGTAGCCTTCATCACAGCTTCATAAATATTTATTCATTTTTGCATGCTTTATACATTCTACTCAACAGTTACTACATCATAACAGTGGTCATATTAATGTATTCAGCCCAATTTTTATATTCTTGAGTTATTGGGCACAGGAGTGTACTAAAAATATTTAAACAAATGTCACTGAACACTTTACCACGTAGTAGAGTTTGTTAAGACTATATTGTCTTCTTACCAGCAACAGGAACAGACTGAGTTCTTTTTCTCCACTCAGATGGAGCTGGAGAATAGGACCTTAAGGGTGGACCAGGGTCAATATTTGTCGTCATTACGGGCGCTGTTGGGTATGGGTTTGCTCTGCCATATGGTTCTGAACTTGCAGAAGGTCGCACGCTCTGCTGAGAACACACACACACACACACAAAACAATTAAAGGGGAAAATTTATTTAGTCTTATCTGTATGATCAAATAGTAAAATGAATAAAAGTTCGTGTTCTTTACAAAAAAGAAAATCAATTTTAGTCTAAACATGTCATTCATGTTGGAAAATGTTTAAGCACTGAATGGAAGTTTAACATTTCTTCGTATACAAACGAGTGTGTGTTAATTGTAGAAGAACAAGTATTTAACCTGTACAGTTTACAAAGTTTCCAATAAATCATTGTTAAATCCTGAGAAATATATAAATATTTATACTGTTAATGTGCTTATCTAAGTTCAAAAATTATGTAAATAAATATATATATAAATGTGTATATTCAAAGACTAATTGCGCATACAATTCATCATTAATAACAGAATATGTGTAATGGTAAAAGTTCTTTACTGCAAACAAACTTATATATAGTAATACAAAAGGTGTTCCTTGGGGAGATTGATTAACTGCCCATATATATTCTTTATCATGTATTGTTAAACTGATTAACCAAACAGAAAAGCATAACTCCAGATTAAAGGTATTTACGATTGGAAGTGATAATTCTACGTGCATGATCTTTTTAAATTAATGCAGTAAGAAACGTCAAGTGATTGTTTATCTGTGATTGTTTTAAATATTAAATAACATATTATTATCACAACCGGAGCATAATTAATTCTAAGGTGTTACATAGGCTATTTTTGTCTCTTTTCATTTCCAACCTCAAATGGAGCTCAAACACAAGCTAATAAGCATCCAATTATCACCGATTAAATTGTATTTGCTCCCCCTTTTATAAGCCATTTACTGCCTAATCTGAAAATATGTTTTGATTAAATATCCACCTATCTCAAGATATATAACTTAAGCTCGTGTTGTATTTCTTTAGCCAATTAAATTATTTTTGTCCTGTTAGGAGATAACGTTTATACATCTATTTAATGAACGGATCTTGTTTTCGCGCGAGGATGTTCTAGAGACAATTAAGACAAATATTCAACTAACTCATTGTGCCCTGTGTGTGTTTTGATGACAATGCTAAAGTTAACTTTTTTTATCCATCTCCGCACCTTTGCTTGATGAATGTGCTGATGTTGATATTCCGAATCAAATTCAGGCTCCGAGAAGTAATTCAATTCTTGGTCACAATTGCTGAATCCTTCGTCGAGGTTAACACTTTGTTCGTAGATTCGAAGCACCGAACCATCTCGAACTTCCCTTGTAAATTAGAAGCAAATTATTAATTGGTAATAAAGTTAATAGTCTATTATGTTTTGAAAAACCAGGGTTTTAAAAGCTTCTTCAATGTTTATCCATTTAATTAAGCGGCTGTATATTATTGTAGAGACGTTCCCTCCAAAAGTTTTTGTTGCTGTCTAAGATATCTTCTGCTTAAATATAATTCATAACAGCACCCATTTAATCAAAAAAATCTAGCTGATCATTTAATTATAATATCAATATTTATTTTTTACTGCATTAAAACTTCTCGAGTTTACCAAAATTAAGTTTAATTTCCCCAATTACTATTGTTTGACAAAAACATTGACTACACAATTTTTCTTTCCCTTACACTGATTTAATTAATTTTCCATTTAATACTTTTCCAAGCGGTTAATCATTAGACATAAACAGAATTGGGACAGTAAAACCACCTTTCATTTACTTTTTACTGTTGTAGTAACTCATTCGTTTGTTTAAAAAAAATCAAAGTAGGATCAATTATGATCACGCAATATAACATACTTTTTGAGGATTCTCTAATACAGGCATGCAATTAACACGTTTGGAAGATTCTCTGATACCCATACTATCCATGTTGCTTAAGAATGTTTTATACACGAACCATTAGGTCAGCTTTTGGAATCTTAGTGGAGTTAAAATGTTGAATAGGTAAAGATACACTGCATAAACAATTAAAGTAAATTTAAAATATTTTGGATATAATAAAGTAAAAACAAACAAACAACTCTGTTATAAAGTCATGTTAACTCCACCCCCACCCCTCATCATTTTTGAAACAAATCAATCATCTGATTATCTGTCACGTGATTTGAAATGCAGATGATTGGGCATTGGGCAAGTAAATGAACATTTGTTAAGAGATGGTTTTTACCACTTTACAGCTTATAACCCTCACTTAAATATGATATAACTGTTTCAGGAGCATCTTCATTGTCTAATCACTTAACGGGATAAAACGTGCTTCCTATGAGCAGCCCACACGTGCTCAATGGGACTGAAGTCTAAATAATATGCAGACTTCATTCGCTCAATCTTCTCTTCTTGTGTCAATCTGTTAAACGTCACGGAGGGGAGGGCAGGAATTATCATCCGTTAGACTGAAAAAGTAGGGTCAACCAGCATATGGAATCACGAAAGGTAGTAGAACGTGATTCTTCTTATAATGTAAAGTAATAATGGCACTATTTTGACTGACGTCATAATGGTTCCACCAATGCTTATTTCTGTCAACACCATACTTACACCATGCGTCGCTTTCCTGTGTGAAAATAATTACAGATTCTTTTCAAATGTCTATACCCCTTTTATTAGACTTCAAAGTGAAGTGTGACCGATCCACGTATTTTTAGTCTACTAAAAATGCTCTTGGTACCTATGCAGACAAGACGTTTTGTGCCTTGCTGTTAGTGAAATTCTTCTCACTGGGTGTATGACAAACAGATTAGCCTTATCCTTTTTGCACACTGACAAGACACCCGCTTAAAGCTACAAGTATCTAATTCACTCTCGGAACAGGTATCCTACTAAGTCAGAATAGACAGAAATTGTAAAGATGTTAGAACAACAGTACCACTTGTTGGAGAGTGGATCCACAGTTTACTTATGACTGGTTGGTTCTGCGCATGAGTGAAACATTCAGATGTCTTCTTTAAGTCTAGTCATAGTTCAAGTTGGAGTACTTTAACCTCTGTGATCTACTTCAAAGTGGGGAATAAGACAATACTGTGTAAGACTAATATCTATAACAAAATCCGAGTGACTAAACCCTTGCACATAAGATTACATGAATAATAATCAAATACTTGATTTACATAAGAATAAACTAAGAGAAGGATTTTAACGTTATTATACAGCAGTGGGCTTGCTTTGCTATAGGTATATAATTAAGAATGTCAATTATTATTTGGCTGTTTTGTGCAGCGTATGATTAAACCAGGTTAATACAGTATTAGTCCGATTATAGGGCAATCACGAATATAAGGCGACCCCATTTTCAGAAACCATGGGAAAGTAAAGATAATGAGTGTTATAACGTCCTTGTTTTAGGTACGCAAAATCAATTCAATAAACGAACAACCTGCAGATGGAGTAGTTGCAAGAATTAGCGACGTCGAGCAAACATCTGGCGTGCATGCGTAGACGTAGACGGATAGTATCTGGACATTCAGGAATACACAAGATAGAGTAGGGAGAAGGGGCCTGTGGTCGGCCGCGATTATAAGACGACTGTGCATTTTACAGCCTAATTATTAATCAAAAAACATCGCCTTATAATCGGGTCAATACGGTAGTTAAAATAGGATACTAAAATGGCCTTTATCAGATTTAGATGAAAACTTTGCACAACTGTTGTGAAAGATAGGATAGATTGCTTATGATATGTTATATTTCCAAAACATCGTACTTTCCAAGATGATGACCACTAACCTATGTGTTATTTACAGTAGTGATTTCTGAAATTAAATTGATAGGTAAGATATTAGTAGGTTTTACTTGTGTATTATATAACACTCATTTGAAATAAATCTTAGTTTCTATCTAGCAATAATAAAAAAATCTAATAGTATTTCATGTAGTCAACTGCAACATGTGCATTTTTCTCGTCAGCAGAATCCGTCCTGGACAACTACAACAAGTACATGCCATTCGTGCAGAAAGGCAAGGATGTGTACTGGTGAAGTGTAACAGAAGGGGAAAGGATATACTAATGAAGTGGAACATAAAGGATAAGGATGTGTACCGGTTAAGTGTAACAGAAAGGCAAGGATGTGTGCTTGTGAAGTATAAAAGAAGAGATGAAGATGTGCATTGGTGAAGTGTAACAGAAGGAGTAAGGATGCGTGCTAGGGAAGTGGAACAAAAGGGGCAAGAATGTTCAAGTATAACACAAAGGGCAAGAATGTGTACTAATAAAGTATAACGGAAAGGGCAAAGATGTGTACTGGTGAAAAGGAATAAGAACGTCAAGGATTTGTACTTGTGAAGTGGAACAGAAGGGGTAAGGATATGTACTTGTAAAGTGGAACAGAAAAGACAAGAGATGTGTACTAGTGAAGAGAAAGGTCAAGAATTTGTACTTGTGAAGTACAGAGGGGGTAAGGAAGTGTTCTGTTGAAGTGGAACAGAAGAGGTAAGAATGTATACTTGTGAAGTGGAACAGAAGGAGTAAGGATGTGCACTTGTGAAGTGGAACAGTTCCACAGAAGCATATGCAGCATGAGCAGAACATCACACTGTTTTTGCTCCTGAGCGACACTGACAATAGTAGGTACGTAATGGGTGATAACTAACTGATGCTATGCCAAGAAGATCTACAAATTATGATTGTAATTTCATAAAATAGGCCATATAACACTCTATGAGCTTAGCTCTTTTTCAACTCCCTCCTTTAGTTTATTTGATTGGAAAAAAAGTGGCAGCCATTTTCTCTGTAAGACTTTATTCTTTCTCGTGTCTGTTAGCTGGAATGCATTATATAACACAAATAATCTATGGGTAAGTGTCAATATAAGAGTTAGGCATGTCGTTATCCAAGGCCCTCCACATTTAACTCTTCTAATTCCAAGACTAGACAATCGAAATGATCTCTTTATAACCATTCCAAAATGGTTTGGTTTCCCTGTTAGATGTTGCTTTAGCCTATTTTTTTTAGGTAATCTGTTATTTTAACTGGGAAACCAAAATCTTGTAAGAATTTTACGTGTCTCAGAAAATATTCAATAACAAATAAATTCCTCCTATGAATACATTCTTTATCTTGTTTTATATCTGGTAACAGCATACCTTTTCAGGATGGAAGCATCACTGTTCTTGCCATCAGCAAGGTAGGATACGAAAACGTTGACGATGTGTCCATCTGTGCTCACGACTATTATTGGGTCCATCACAAGGAAGACCGCCTGCAATTGCAGTGCTAAGGCTTCTACTTTACAAACTGTAATCACCGCTCTTTTCAGTGTAGATATACTACCATCAAAACCAAAAACAGTTATATCTTGACAATCAACAATCAGCTATCGGGGAAGTGACATTGCAAACCGTGGTGTCTGTCCGAGCGTTCGTCTGTCTCCCGTTTGAAAAGCTGCGCACGCAGGCAAAGCTCAACATTCACCTTTGAAATGACGGGAGATCAGGCATGAATAAGGTTGAAGCTAAATTTTATTTCGCAAGCAGAATATTCTACACTTAACTGTTAGGAATTAATCACACAATCATGCATATTTCAAAATGTGACGTAACTTAATAATAAAAATGTAGATTTGCCGTATGTTATTGTTGAGCGGCTCTTAGCATGAATGAAATGCTCAACAATTACTTTCGCGGTGGGCGGTATAAGTAACTTAGAGCTTTGGCTCTGAGTGAAACCAAGAGTGCAACACAATTAAACCTTTTTAAAGTCCATGAAATAATGTAAATTGAGGGATTAACTTAAACTTTTCCCATCACTGTGGACGGGTACTTTTGTTAGTTATATATATATATATATAAAGCAGTGCACATCTCCAAGTGTATTGCCGGAAAACCAAGTTCTTCGGGAAAATATTGTGACGTGTAAAGAGAGACCAAGTTCTTCTGGATAATATTGTAAAACTTGCCGTTTTGTTATTGTTTTAACAGGTAATATTTTCAAGACTACCTAAAGCCGTCGAAACAGTATTTTCATCTATCCTTATAGGTTCTCTAATTCTGGTCCATAGTGTGTAGTTAATAAAAATCCACTAAAATCACGGCAATAACTTGAATTTGCATACATACATTCAGTCGCGTTGTACGAAACAAAATTTTAGGACTCTTCAAAAACGCATCTGTTGACATTAACAATATAATACTGTACAACAGCATTTTTTATTTTCAAAATGCATAGGTGCATTTAAAAAAATTCAATTACAGAGATAACGTAAGTTTTGGTCTTATATAGACTGAAAGAAGTACAAGCGCTTTGATCTTGATACGCATGAGATTCAGAGCCTAAGTGCAATTCGATTCCAAGCCCCAAACAACAGTGTAGGCGTTCTTCCAGCTGAAGAAATCACGATTTGATTACATTCAATCTCATTCTACATTCAAGCGAAGCCTAGTCGATTTGAACATTAATAGTAGGCCACCAGATGACCTTGAGGACTTAAGGTTAAAATAACCGTTTTTGTTCGTCGGAATCACGGGATTGTAGAGCACTATGTTACAATGATCGTCCCTATCACCGAACTTTAAATAACCAAACATACCTTAAGTCTTCTAGTTCGTAAAACACATCTTTTGAAACATCGTTGATATAAATCCGGATGTATGGAGAATCGAGATAATCCATTGTAAGATGTTCAGGAAAAGCACGAACGAATAAAGCTCTGATCGTGTCTAGAGTCGTCAGTTCATGCGGAAGAACAGAACGTTTCGTTTCTTTCCCATACTGGAGAAAAACTGTACCTACAAAAACACAGGGGCACATATTAACATAACATGTATCGTTGAACTCACGAGAAACACCTTATATAACCTTTAACTGTACATGACTAGTAAACTACTCATCGTACATAGATTCCTTAGGCTTTACTGCTTTATGACATTAACAACAGGATTTCAAACAATGTATAGCATGAAATACGTCTGTGCTTAAGCATTTATATCTCTTGATATAGGAGTGTCAAATGGTGTGAGACTTCATGTTGCAATAAATAATTATTCTGCAGTTTAGTTAAGGAAGGTAGCCAATTTATGTTTCTATTTGTAAAGCTTGCCTAGTTTTATATTATATTAAATCTTATTAGATCAAATTCTGCGTTTACTACGCAGTGGTAAAACTTCATACTAATGATATCAAGAGATTTTTTTTGTAGTTAAGCACAAAGCTTGTAAGTCTGCAGAAATATCGCTGTGCCACTAGGGGGGGGGGCGTATCAGGTGAAATCCGCCAAGTAATATGCACCCTGACCACACAGTTCAATGTTTTAGATAGTGTTAGTGGTTGATTTACAACGCTAGAAACCGAGTTTCGATACCCGTGGTGGGCAGAGTATAGATAGCCCATTGTCTAGCTTCGTGCTTAACTTCAAAACAAACAAATAGTGATTGTATAAAGTGGTAATAACACATCGCTATAATAATGCATAAGTGATTAATGAATTGACAAAATAAAATATCCACTTGTTTCGACAGGCCAAACTTGTCATTTTTAAGGGATGGAGTAAAACAGAACCAAAGCGCCAGAGAACTGATTAAAACATTTTTTTCGATACTGTGCTGTTACTATGGGGGAGAATTAAACTTGATTCTAATATCTTCGTCAGCACGTACTACATACTAGAGTGTGTGTGTGTAGGTAATCAAGAGCACATGGTAGGCCCACGCGAGGTAATAAAAGCTCAAAAAAGTTTCATGAAAGCAGTTTATAAGAGATTGAATTTATAAACAATGTTTGACTCATATCTAATAAAGGTCTTCAAAACTGTTGTTTTGCATATTCATGATAGGTGGCCCCCTTAAACTAAACAGTCTTTTTCGAAAAACAATCACTTTCGTTCTTCATGCTAAATTAATTACTCGATTCCTAATTAACTAAGCGAAAAATAAGAAGCTAAACGAAACAAGATAGAGTTTGTACTGGAATATGTATTAAACTAAAGGTGCTGTAACATTTTGAAAAAAAATAATAGAGTTTTACGTTTGCTTTACCACTAATTGTATAAATAATTTATAGGTCGGAACTTACCATTCTCAGCTAGTAATTGTGGCTGGGAAAAACCTGACAAAAAACAAAACATACATTGAGTTTATTGCACAATGAAGTACATTCAACAGTATAAAAAATAATCCGGCTTTCCTGCCACATAGATTGTCCAATGATACGTTCCTTATAGTCTTTCTAGGACTTTGGACACAACGTATCGTGAATAGTGAAGGTATTCCGTATTTTCAATGTAAAAAGCATCTCCTGTGACCGATGGGCTATAAGTAAAAATTGGTAAACATTTATAATATATTTAAATTTATCTATATATGCTAAAAAAAGAAGAAAATAGGATATAACTTTATTGATTCAAAATGGTTTCACAGCTTCGCCTATTTTTAACGCAAGTTAAAATTTAGTCTGTTAAAGAATCTTCAGGAGTACATACATGAGTAAGTTTATGACAATGTTTATGACAGATATTTAAAATTTTCAGAACCGTTACGAAAGGTCTGAGGTATAATCAAGATGGTGTATAAACTAAATTAATGATCTGAGGTATAATCAAGATGGTGTATAAAATAAATTAAAGATCTGAGGTATATTCAAGATGGTGTATAAAATAAATTAAAGATCTGAGGTATAATCAAGATGGTGTATAAAATAAATTAAAGATCTGAGGTATATTCAAGATGGTGT
>NW_013666914.1:240669-251528 GCF_000517525.1 Limulus polyphemus
TATAAAATAAATTAAAGATCTTGAATATACCTCAGATGGTGTATAAAATACATTAAAGGTCTGAGATATAATGAAGATGGTGTATAAAATAAATTAAAGGATTATTGAAGAAGTGAAAGTTAAGAAATTTGCGAATGGTGAAGTTTTGCATTAACCACCTAAATTAGTTTTAAAACTACTGAATACCAATGAATCATATATTATATAAAAATAGCAAATAATGGGGATACGTGTAGTGTGCTCACTAAAAGTATATAAAAAGATCCACACATCAAAATATAAATAACAAAAGAGGTAAATATCAAAATTAAAATATTATAAATGCAAGTATATGACATTATCATGATACAAGACCATTAACAGGTATAAAAACTTATATGATAACTTCACTAAGTAGTTAAAAAACAACAACAAAACTTCCGAGGGGACTCGTTTGGCTCTTACAACTAAATCGGACACAAAAATGTTATCTCCAGACGAACCCACCACATTTTCATATTTGTTTGTTTGTTAAATTTCGCGCAAAGCCACTCGAGGGCTATCTGCCTAGCCGTCCATAATTTAGAAGTGATGGACTAGAGGTAAAACAACTAGTAAACAGCACCCACCACCAACTCATGGGCTACTCTTTACCAACGAAAAGTGGGATTGACCGTCATATTATAATGTCCAAACAGCTGAAAGGGCGTGTGGCTTCGATGACAGGATTACAACCTATGGCTCGCAGATTGCGAATCGAACGCTCTAACAACCAGGCCATGCAAGTTCCCCAAGTTTTCATCTACAGTTCTTTTCAACCAATATCAAAGCAGTGTATTAGATCGATTATATCAGAAAATTAACTGTATATAACTTAAATGAACTAAAGCATCAATTAAACTTGAACAAACTTGAATTACTCAATTTTTTTAAATATGTGCTATGGTATTAATGTTATCTGATTTTATGTAGTAATTCTTCGCATTTTACTAGGAATATATACTAAGCCTTTTTTTCTAACGTTATTAACGACACTGATCACAGCAAATCGCATAACAAAAGCATATTAACCAGCCTTAACGATCTCTTAACCAAATGTTAAAATTCTGGCCTGCAGATCGAAAGATGTTTCTTTTCTTTTTTTTTTTAACAGCGATAACATACAAACAGAAAACGAATAAAATATGTCATGGAATATTCCAGTCGTTTCATCTATTTGAAATTATAGTGTTTGGAATAAATTCAAATAAAAATTCAAATTTGTGTATTTTGAATGAGATGTTGGCATATATTCTGTTTGCTTAATACAGTATTTTAAAATAAATGTTTGTTATTTCGTAAGATAAATATCCTAATAGCATCCACATATTTTCTTTGAAAAAATAACGATACGAATGTCTAATAAAGGTGAAAATAACGATATAAAACATGTTTGTCCACCAATGTGAAATAGTTACGATATAAAATATGTTTGTCCACCGATATGAAGTAGTTACGGTATAAAATATGTTTGTCCACCAATGTGAAATAGTTACGATATAAAATATGTTTGTCCACCAATATGAAGTAGTTACGGTATAAAATATGTTTGTCCACCAATATGAAGTAATTACGGTATAAAATATGTTTGTCCATCAATATGAAGTAGTTAAGGTATAAAATATGTTTGTCCATCAATATGAAGTAGTTACGGTATAAAATATGTTTGTCCATCAATATGAAGTAGTTACGAAATTTAAAATAACATTTGAATCTTTTCTGATTGTTGAAAAACGGTTTATCAACTGGAGCAAAAAAAAAAAAAAGAGAAATCAACGCGTACATTAACGTAATCACGGGATATAAAGAAACATGTAGGTTTTCTTGATATCAAATAATAATTTATTATCGTTTTCAAGGCTGAAAAATTTCACACTTCACAGAACTGCTAGAGAGATTATTTCCTGTTCTGGCAGACGTTCAGATATCACAGGAAATCATTTTTTACACTTCACAGAGCTGCTAGAGATATTGTTTCCTGTTTTGGCAGACGTTCAGATATCACAGGAAATCATTTTTCACACTTCACAGAACTACTAGAGAGATTGTTTTCTGTCGTAAGGAGAAATCATTTTTCACACTTCACAGAACTGCTAGAGAGATTGTTTCCTGTTTTGACAGACGTTCAGATATCACAGGAAATCATTTTTCACACTTCACAGAACTGCTAGAGATATTGTTTCCTGTTCTGGCAGACGTTCAGATATCACAGGAAATCATTTTTTTTACACTTCCCAGAACTGCTAGTGAGATTGTTTCTTGTTCTAACAGATGTTAAAATATCGAAACATTTATCGTTAGGAAAACATACTTCCAAAGAGCAAAAAAAAAAAAACTTTTCTCAGAAGTCTGTGCGAGTAACGAACATTCCAGCCATATTTGTTTGACCTACTTGGGCATAAAAAGTATGAAACCATTTTACTTGGACATATTTCAAGGAGACCGCAATTATTAAGGATGTTGACGGAACAGAAAGATGAAATCGATAGAACGTTCTGTTACACAGTATTAAACAATGGATGTGTTGGGCGTTTTGTCACGATGATTAAGAGAAAAGTTGTGATGTATTATTTAAATCTGTTTTGTTGACAAATTATCCTAATTAGCATGCACTGAAGCATTAGAAAGTTTCTTCATATTTTTCAAAATAAAGCTATTTGGTAATTTTGTAAATACGCTACAGGGTTCTTAAGAAGTTAAACCAAACACTTGGTTAATCAATATGGAAGATCTCTCTTTTTTTTTAACAAAAAAATTAAATAAATATAAAAGGCGCTACAACACTTAAAAACACTATTTATGGGTTTTAAGTCCACTTTGCTTCACCATAGAGTAACGGCCAATCAAAGAATGCATTAGACCCCTACGTCACAAATTCTCTTTTCAATTTCATAATTGGTGAAAAAAGAAAATAAATCTTTAACAACTATCTGCAATCATTAAACAGTTGGTCTGAAATGTCATAACGTTATTCACAAACCTAAATTAATATAGGTTACTATATGGTGAAGTAATACAGACTCAAAACCCCATAGATATTATATACAGTTCACCATTATACTAGGCCTAATGGTATTGCTTTGGTGTCCTGTCTCTAACACTGCTACAGATGTCGTTATTATCCCCCCCCCCAAGTTTCTCCCTACTGTCCGTTTTCTTACTTTGTCCTTGCGGCAGTGATCATCTACCCATATGTACTCGTATTACTGATCGCTCCTCTCCCGTGTCACCACTCTACCGACGATTCCACTCGCTCTCCTTCTAAGCCTATCCTTGTAGATGGTCAGGTTCCTGCTACCACGCTCCTCAAGGCCAATGCTTTTGCACACCACTTTGAGTCGCAGTTTAATCCTCCACCACTACTTCCCCTTGACTTTGATGATTGCTACGACATCTTACGACTGTCTGATCATACTTCTCCGACTCTTCGCTCCTCTCTCACCTATGTTCTGGAAACCAACCCCTTTTGTGCTCCAATTACTGCTCAAGATGTCCGACTTGCCTTACGTTATCGTCGCAACTCAGCCCCCTGTCCAGGTGATCTCACCTATTCCCATCTCTCCAATGCAACTGCTCAGTTTATTACCATATTGGCCTTATTCTACACTTTTCTATTTCACACAGGTTTCTTCCCTACCGCTTGGAAGTTTCAACCATCCTTGTCTTCCTGAAACCATCCAAGCCACCAGTTTAACTAGATTCCTATAGGTCCATCAGTTTAACCAGTGTCCACAGCAAAACCTTTGAACGCATCCTTGTTCATCGTCTTCATTCTTTCACTGCGGACAATTAGTTGCTTCCACATACCCAAGCAGGTTTCCACCCTCATCTCTCCACTGCAGATCAGCTCTCTCCGATTTAATTACAAACCACTTCAACACCTCTAAACATTAATGCCTTGTTCTATTTGACTTTGAAAGAGCCTTTGATTCTGTTTGGCACCGGGGGATGATCTACAATCTTCAACGCCTGTCTTTTCCTGCTTCCTACATTGGACTTAGTTTTCCTTTCTTCGGGATCGCCGAGCTACCATTTCCATCCATGGTATTCATTCTCCATACGTGCTGGCGTTCCACGGGGTCCGTCATTTCTCTTCCACTGTACAACCTGTATGTTGCTGATATGCCAGTTCCTCGGTCTCCAGTTTATCTCTTTCAATACGTCGATGACACAGCTATCCTTGCCGTTTGTTCTACAATGGTCATCCTCGACAAAGTCCTGCAGAAAGCCATCAACTCTTTTCTTTCCTGGTGCAGACACTAGAGGCTTACCCTTTACCCTCACAAAACCAAAGCTATAATCTTGGGCCCGACTCGCCACAAGATTCGTCCATGCCGAAACGTATTTCTATTACCCTATCCAATACAGTTAAATATCTTGGAGTTACCTTTGATCGCCATCTCACTTGGAAAGCACATCTGGCCATTCTACATACGAAGGCTCATTCCAGGCTTCATTTACTTCGCCGTCTCCATGGTTCAACCTGGAGTTTGAATTCCCAACTCCTTTTATATTCCTACCAAGCTTTTGTCCGACCCTGCCTCACCTATGGTCATGTTGCCTGGATATCCGCTCCATCTTAACTCTATCATCGGCTGGAAGTTTTGGAACCCCACGCCTTACGCATAGCCTTTCATTTACGTCGTTCCAGTCTTACACATGAATTGTACTCTCTCATCTCTCCCCCCCCCCCCATACTCGCACATCTACGCGAATTACGAGTGAAGTATGTTCACCGCTGCTTCGATCATCACAACCATATCTTCGACGAAATCCTGTCCTATTCGGTGAATACCCTTCTCAAACTCTTACCTTCGACGAATCATCTTCTGAACCTCTACCTTATGTCTTTGCCACCTGATCATTCCGACTACAATGTAACTCCGATGCCTGATCTTCCACCACACATCTATCTATCTATTACGTTTCCTAATAGCTGCATTAAACTCGTCTTCACCAACTCACTACCTGGTCTCACTTACTCATCTCTCGTTGCTTATTTACACTGTGTACTTCTACATCTCCTGGCCATTGAGAGAGCGTGACCCTTTGTTGGCCCGCCAGCCCTCCGGGCTGGAATGAAATGTCGTCAAAAATAAAATAAATTGTTTTGTTTGCTAACTCAAGCTGTGCTGATGACCCTTTAATAAGCAAAACTACAGTCTACAGCAGAGGGTATGGCCAATCAAAGAAAACATTACACACCTACGTCAGAGATTTTCTTTTCAATTTCACCTCTGATGAAAAAGGAAAAAAAATCACAAAGATAACAAGAAAACACTCGTCTAAAATCAAATAATGGTATGAAGTTCCACAATTTCTCAGAACATTTAAGAACACCAATATAAAAGACAATTAGTCTTAAAACTTTAGACAAATGTTATAGAAGCAAAGAGTTTTATAATATTTTAGAACACCGCTGCCACATCAGTAATGTTATAGGTTTCCACATCATTTCAAGACACCGTCATTACATTAAGTATGTTGTCTAACAATAGATTGAAGTAAACCAATCTGTAATACAGTGGCATTCATATAACTCAATGTTCTTGTCTAAAAATCTGCAGAAAGCCAATCAGTAATACTGTGGCATCCATATAACTCAATGTTCTTGTCTAAACAATTTGCAGAAAGCCAATCAGTAGTACTGTGGCATCCATGTAACTCAATGTTCTTGTCTAAAAAATCTGCAGAAAACCAATCAGTAATACTGTGGCATCCATATAATTCAATGTTCTTGTCTAAAAAATCTGCAGAAAACCAATCAGTAATACTGTGGCATCCATATAATTCAATGTTCTTGTCTAAAAAATTTACAGAAAACCAATCAGCGATACTGTGGCATCCATATAACTCAATGTTCTTGTCTAAAAAATTAGCAGAAAACCAATCAGCGATACTGTGGCATCCATGTAACTCAATGTTCTTGTCTAAAAAATTTGCAGAAAACCAATCAGCGATACTGTGGCATCCCCTCTAACCCAAGGGTCTTATCTAATAACAAGTTGCAATAAATAGTAATACTGCAGCGTCCCCATAACTGAAGGTTCTTGTGTAACAAAGCTATAGTAAATCACTCAGTAACACTGTAGCATCCCTTTAGCCCTAGGTTCTTATCTAACAAGAATTTGAAGAAAGACCATCATTAAAACTAAGGTACTCCTCTAACCAAAGTGTCTTGTCTAAGAAGAAGTTACAGTAAACTTTACACAAATAATTACTGAAAAATAGCAACAGACATTTTGGTTTCCATGTCGGATTTTTTAGACACATAATGGAGTTAGTTTTACCTAATGAAGAATACTTATCCAAGCCAATCAAAATCAGATATCACAAGGTGTTCGATTAGGTATAATTAACTTAATTTTTAATTATAAATAAGGTAAGCAGTTATGTTCTGATGCTTAAATAAAGGTCTGAGGCTTTTCTAGAATGCTAAGTCTTAACCTAGCTCTTTAAGAACGTTAGGAATCTAATTACACAAGTTAATAAAGGACACAATTTACAAATAAGTGTTTGGCGTCGAAAATACCATCATAACAAAGACCTTACATACCGTACATTAATCGATAATCGATAGAAAAAAGTACGTAAAAGATAATCGAATCGTCATTATGTTCGTGTAAGCGATGTGATCCGAGAAAACTAACCTAGGTCACGACAGCTTAACGAGCCAATGAGAAAACAGAGACTGTTGCACAAAGACGCATGGATACAAATGTGAAAATTTAAGCGATGTGATTGAAAGCAAGCAGTAGTGAGCCATTCAAACTGGGAAAAAGTATAGTTTAAACTTACAATGATCAAATTTAAATAGAAGAATAACAACTTAGCCCAGAATAAAAAACTTGAAATATTCGATATATACAGTCCGAATAAACATTAAACTATAATTTACATGCAACAACGTCACAAAGACAGAGTAATTGTGTGAATGAACTTAATACCTCGCTCATATAAACACTTCCAATACTGTATCATCTTACGTCTTTAACCACAGCTTTTTAATAATGTAAAAAAATTCTACTCCTACCAGTCCACCCCTACATCTACCTCTGACATTCCGTCTTTCCTAAACCCTTATACCTAATTCTGTCACTCCATCCCCACATTTACTTCTGACATTCCATCTTTCCTAAACCCGTATACCTAATTCTGTCACTCCATCCCCACATCTACCTCTGACATTCCATCTTTCCTAAACCCCTATACCTAATTCTGTCACTCCATCCCCACATTTACTTCTGACATTCCATCTTTCCTAAACCCCTACACCTAATTCTGTCACTCCATCCCTACATTTACTTCTGACATTCCGTCTTTCCTAAACCCCTACACCTAATTCTGTCACTCCATCCCCACATTTACTTCTGACAATCCATCTTTCCTAAACCCCTACACCTAATTCTGTCACTCCATCCCTACATTTACTTCTGACATTCCATCTTTCCTAAACCCCTACACCTAATTCTGTCACTCCATCCCTACATTTACTTCTGACATTCCGTCTTTCCTAAACCCCTACACCTAATTCCGCCACTCCATCCTGATTCTTACAGATATCACTCCAACATACCTCCCTTCTGTCACTTAAGACTTATCATACCACTGTCAATCCACATTGACACTTACAACTATCACTCCATTCTTACTGTAATTCGGACCCATGCTTCTTTCAGCTCTTCTTTACCTCTATTCCTGTGTAGTAATATTTTCTCTTATTATTCCACTCTTTCCAAACTTATGTCACTATATCCTTATCTCATCTTACAGTTAGAGTTCTGTATCCCTCATAACCTTCCAACACCTTTTATTTCTGCCCAAACTCCTAACACATATAGTATTTTTGTCTTCTTTAAGACTTCTACTTGACTTTTTCCATCTGTCATAAACACATTCCCTATTTGTACCATGCAAGTGACAAATTTAAAGTCCACGTTTTTCAGGAATCATATTTCACTTTCTCTCTTTATTTTACACTCAACAGCACGACCTTTCTTCTTATGCAACATACAATGTATCCAGTTTCATGCCAATTTATTTAATATCTTTGCATACAACGTTCGTTTCAATTCAGCCATTACCATTCCAAAACAACACTAAATTTGAAACAATTTATTTCAATAATGATGTTCTTGCAAATCGAAATACGATCGAGTTCATGAACTGAACCTAACCTAAAATCGAACTTCACATTAACAATCACTTTACTTTCTCATGTCATTTTATAAACTTATAGCACAAATAAAAACTGTTGGACTTTGCACAAGGTGAATTTGAGAAAGAATCAGAATGGTTATTCTAATTAACATGTAACTATAAACAAAATATATTTTGTTATGATTCCTTTAAGAGTTTTTTTATTATATTTTAATACATTTACATATTGCAGTCTTACTGGTTAGAAGTACAAATAAAGGATCGAATTATACACGTTTCTATGTGACTAGCATACCACAGTATAAAGAAAGGGACATTTTTCCACATTCCCCTAAGATATGAAGCTCTGTTTTTGTTTTATTGCCAGACGTATTACTTTAAACTGTGATCTTAGGCTAAATGGGTTTACTTAGTAAACTGCATTTGATCTATGTTTGTATATTTATTCACGAGTGTAAAAACGTGTTTCGTGTTGATATCATCTGTTATAACGATTCTATGACGAAGAAGATTTGTTTGTTTTGGAATTTCGCGCAAAGCTACACGAGGGCTATCTGCGCTAGCCGTCCCTAATTTAGCAGTGTAAGACTAGAGGGAAGGCAGCTAGTCATCACCACCCACCGCCAACTCTTGGGCTACTCCTTTACCAACGAATAGTGCGATTGACCGTCACATTATAACGCCCCCACGGCTGAAAGGGCGAGCATGTTTGGTGGGATGCGGATTCGAATAACTCAGAATAATAGATTACCACTTTATATAGGTGGTGATGTTTAGTTTAGCAAAATACCACGTTAAAAAAGCCAACATTATACACTAGTCATATTTTGTTTGAGCAACTAGTTGTGTCACTACACTTATTTCAAGCAATGAAAAGAAGTTACCAATTGAAATATGAGTAACTCTTTTGAGCATTTTGCAAAATTTCAAAACTCTATATTATATTTTGTAAAATTTAAAAATTCTTCATTGTGCTTTAGAAATGTTCAAAATTGGACATCCAATTTTGGAAAATTTTAATACTTGAACTGCTTTTCGAAATGTTTCAAAGTTTTATATTGTGTTGCGTACGTTTGACTTTATTTTTTTCAGCGTTAAGTTTGTAATATCGAATAACTCTAAAAATAGGCTAGAAACCGGGTTTCGATACCCGTGGTTGGCAGAACACAGATAGCCCATTGTTAGTCAAAAGTCATAAACATAAAAAAAACATGCATCAGAATCACCCAAATTCAACATGGACGTTACAGGTACAAAATATGGCTTTTAAGAGATATCTTACTACGGTGAGAAGCGGGACAAATAAAGAATCAACGCATTACTGGAGATGACTTGGTAAAAATGGGCAAATAACAGGGGGTTGGAACAACAAATGACCGACAATAAGAAAAAACAAGCACATCGTACCAAGAAAATTTCTGGAACAAAGAAAGAAGATACGAAAATCATTAGTTTGTCCTCCATATGGTAAAAATATTGTATCTTAAGAGTGTACTGAACGAGATTTAATAACAGCAAAGTAATAAAATATTAATACTATTTTAAATTTACAAACGGCTAAACTTGAGATTTACAGAAAGTCAACTGATAAGGTTAAGTATTTTTATCACTTACCAACAGCTCGCTCTTGAGATTTAGGTGGTGATCTGTTTATTGGAATTGTTGACCGTCCTTTGGAAGGTCGATGAAACCCAGTAGCTGAAGTTTCTACTTCAGACATAACACCTGGATCGTCTTCATATACACCAGCAGGAAGCTGATAGGGACATTGTACCCTCTGGCGGCTCTGGGAAAAGATGGTTTTGTAGAGAGTTAAAATTATTCAAAGTTTAACTTTTTTTTCTGTATGTTCTGAAGTAAAACAAGAGGCTCTGGGAAAAGATGGTTTTGTAGAGAGTTAAAATTCCTCAAAGTTTAACTTTTTTATTTCTGTATGTTCTGAAGTAAAACAAGAGGCTCTGGGAAAAGATGGTTTTGTGGAAGGAGTTAAAATTATTTAGCTTGTTTTTGCTTTGTAGTTAAACACACAGCTACTCAGTGGACTATTCGTGCTGTGCCCATCAGGGTATCGAAATTCTGTTTTTAGCTTTAAAAAAATTCTTAAGAGGTTAACGTTTTTATCTAGACTATGAAGTAAAACAAGTGGCTCTGGGAAAAGATGGTTTTCTGGAAGGAGTTACAATTCTTGAACGTTTAATCTGCAAATTGGTGGAACGTCTCATGTATATATAGAAAACTACTACGTTATCAACATCTATTTTTAGATCATCAACATCTTTTTTCACCATGAAAAGGAAATTCAAGTCTCAAGTTAACTCCATTCATGTTCTTGTAACACCTATATTTACTACACTGATTTCGTAACGTGATTGTCAACCATTTTATCTAATGTAAACTTTTTCCTAATAGACTCAGTGACTCAGCGGCAAGTCTAAAGAATTATAACGCTAAAAACCCGTAGTGGGCACAGGACAGATAGCCTGCTTTGTACTCAACAAACAAACAAATCCTAATGCTCAAAACAAGTTATTTGCTATCTTATGGCTTTTGCTTTTGTTTGTTTTGAATTTCGCGCAAAGCTACACGAGGGCTATCTGCGCTAGCCGTCCCTAATTTAGCAGTGAAAGACTAGAGGGAAGGCCGATTGTCATCACTACCCACCGCCAACTCTTGGGCTACTC